>NC_056744.1:1509317504-1509601469 GCF_019279795.1 Protopterus annectens
CACAGGTGAGCCATGCCTCTTTAATAACATGAAATGAAACATAACCTATCAGGATGATTAGAATCACTATTTAACCATAACCTCTAGGTGGACTTCATGCCAAGTGAATGGAGGACTGCAACTGTAAACCCTCTGCACAAGGGCTGGTCATTTACTGACCTTGGCACTACAGACCCATAAGTCTGACTAGTCTCCTATGTAAACCCATGGAAAGAATTATCATGTTAAATGATAAACAGCGACATAGAAAACCTTCAGACACTGGAGCAAACCCAGTTTGGTTTTGTCAAGGGCAGGTTGTGCCTAATCAACCAGGAGGACTTCTTTGTAAAGGTCAACAAAGCAAATCATGAGGGAAAATGGTAAATTCTGCTTACTTTGACTTGGCCAAAGCATTCAACACAATTTTGATCTCTATCATTTTAGCCAAATTCAAAAAATTAGGTATAAACCCATATGTCACCTGCTGGACAGCCAGAAGGCTTGCTGATAGGACCCAAGAAGTTAGAATTTATCTCAAGAATGAGGCCAGTCACTGGTGGGGCCCCTCGAGGCTCAGTGTTGGGGCCACTCCTTTTTGGTGTCTACTTCTCTGAAGTCAAGACCAGATTCAAGGGTCTCTGAATGACCATGTTTGTAGATGATTGAAGTCTGGGTACAATCACAGAATTCCGAAAGACACAAACACTTTCCAAGAAGGCCTGATACAGACTAACAACTAGTGCCACAGCCATGGTCTAAAATTCATTGCCAAAAATACATAATACTATCTTTTGGGAAGAAAACTCATGCAAACTATCACACTGGTAACACACCTCTAACAGCAAATATAGTGTTCAGCGATTTGAGAATACATATAAGTCAGTAGTCTGACCTTTGACCATCATGTATCTATACTGGTAAGGAAATCATTCTAGGAGGAAGCTACTACATGATAGAGCAAAATCCCTAATAGGGAAGGCATCTCTGATCAGTACTAGCAAAAGATTACAATCCCTCATAAAATCCTCCAAGGCCAGCTTTGAGAGAAAAATTGCACAGGACACCAAAGACAATCATAAGGCTTTTTTCAGTTATGTTAGAAACCTGGGATGCAACTCCCAGACTTGTTCTGAGTTGATTCTAAATGACAAAAAATACACTGAACCCACAGACATTGTATATATCCTGGCAGACAGGTTCAATGCAAACTTCTCCACCCCCTCCACCCCAAAAGAGCAAGTATCTATCCCGGCAGAGGGCTGCCTCCCAAACATCTCAGATGCTCAGGTGAAGGCTGCCTTCCAAAGCAAAACACTGCTTCCATGGGACCAGATGGCATCCCAGGTTGCGTCCTACATGAACTACAAGAGGAACTAATCCCTCAAATAAAACAGCTATACAATCTCAGCCTCACTACAGGATATGTGCCCACATAATGGCGTACAGCAACAGTGGTCCCACTCCACAAAGGTGGAGCCTCTGCGGACCCTGGAAACTATCGCCCCATAAGCCTGACTAGCTTAGTCTGCAAGGCTATTGAGAGGATCATCATGGAGCTCATAAACCAAGGCATTGGGGACCTACAGACACTAGATCCTACCCAGTTCAGCTTTGTCAAGGGCAGATCCTGCCTTTTGAACCTGGTTGACTTCTTTGAAACAGTCACCAAAGCCATAGATGAAGGGAAGGTAGTCCACACAGCCTATCTGGACCTTGCAAAGGCATTTGACACAATACCCCACTTGGGCATCATAGACAAGCTATCCAGCTTAAATATAAACCCCTATGTCACAAGATGAGTCGCAAACTGGCTCAAAGACAGAACCCACAGAGTGAGAGTTGCTGGAGCCATGTCAGACTCGAAACCGGTCACAAGTGGCATCCCACAGGGTTCTGTCCTGGGACCACTCTCATTCGGTATATACTTTTCCGAGGTACAGGCAAATGTGGGAGGGCTATGGCTCACCAAGTTCGCAGATGACTGCAAACTGGGTGCCATAATCAACACTCCAGCTGACACAAACATCCTTCAAAAAGGTCTCACAGAGACAGATAACTGGTGCCAGCACCATGGTTTAAAGCTAAATGCCAAAAAATGTATAATCATACCCTTTGGCAAAAACAATGTGCCCACAAATTACCACATAGGCGGAAACCCATTAAGTACAGAGAAAGTTATTAGGGACCTGGGGACCCAAGTTGATAGCAATCTCTCCTTTGAAAACCACATTGCCAAAGTGGTTAGAAAGACCTTCTACATAGCCCACCTCATCACGAAGGGTTTCACATCTAGATCAAAAGAGGTAATCATGCCCCTTTATTTATCCCTCATCAGGCCCATCATGGAATACAATGCCCCTTTTGGGATGTACCTTACCCGACAATTAGAAAGACACCAAAAGTATCTCACCAAGAGGATCAATGGTCTCAAACAGATGCCATATGCTGCTCGGTTAAAAAAACTCCAGCTCTACTCAGTTGCATACTGGCTACTTCGAGGCGATCTATGCCTGACATACAAAGCTATGTCAAATCCAGAATTAATGGACATGCTCCACCTCAGTAAATATAAATCCCTTAGAGCCACACGCTCAAGGGACTTGAACCTCAGCACAGAAATAAATAGAACTTGCTGGAGGGACAGGTTCATAACCCAGAGGCTCCCTTCGCTCTGGAATAGAATTCCAGTTCATGTGAGGCAGAGCACCTCACTGAATCTCTTCAAGAAGTATCTCAATAAGTGGATGGGGGATCGTAGGTTTGTCCCAGGGATTACTCCCGTGTCACTATTAGACAGAGGCACAGTAAACTAAACCTTAAAAAGGGCACAGTATACTCAAATCAAGGGGTGGCATAAGCCATACAGAATCGGGCTAGGCTTATAATTGCCCCAGGGCAGATAGCCCAGTATGAACCTATGAACCTAGGAACCTATGTTGTGCAATGTTTGAGCAAGGGTATAGCAGCTAGGTCCATGGATGTCATTGTTCTGCTGCAGTCACCCCTCATCATATCAATCTCTAAGTCCAACAGCCCTTTGGTATATACCTGAACATCCATAGGCAACAACTGGAGCATCCATAGAAGGTCCACCCAAACAGAATATAGAATGTAAACAAAATGTCCTATAAAGACTGCATCAAAGCCCTTTTCCAGTACCCCATCTCCTACATATGGCTGAGAGATGACAGCTTCCCTGCCTTCTTTAGTAACGGGTGCTAACCCTAACCTTAAAGCTGGTCCTTACCCCAACCCTAAGCCTACACCTTATCTTCCCATAGCACTGCTACTATTCAGATAAATTTGAGGTGAGTGTTACTACGTGGAAGTTAGTTTTAATATCAGGAGATGAAATAGTTTTCCTCTCTCGATATTATTGTTTTTGGTTTTGTTTGTGTTCACTGTTGTGTATGATTGAACTTATTTTGTCGGTGTTTTACATTTGTCATTAGGGTGGTCCGTTCATACACAACAGACCAACATATAGATATATAACAGTAATTTCACTTTAGGGTGTGCATTGGTGCTTCTACTCCTACTCTCTTACATCCTCTGTACGCTTCTTTGTTTTTGGACCAAACCTGTTTATATTCTTATTGGACGCGAAATTACAATCAAGAACTTTGCTGGAGAAAGTCTGTCTTAATCTTTTCAGTGACGGAACAAGACTGTGATATAATTTCTCTTTACTCATATATGCAGCCTCATGAATAAAGCTTGCTTTACTTAGTGCTTGCTTACCTCAACCTTATTACAATATATGAAAGAAGATCCCAGAACAAAAAGCTTCATTTCACAGGAAATGTAACATGCCAAACAGTGGGATAATAATTGACTCACTGGAATTCCAAATTAGCCCTGGTGAGAAATCTGGTCATAAAACAAACTCGAGAACAGTTTGTGCCACTCTGTGAAATGCACAACCCTCACATTTAGTAGGCTATACTATTCAGTAGCCATTTTCTATTTTTAGGTGTATAAACATGTTGCTGTGTCTAGAGTTGCTGTAGCTTAGCAGTGCACTATATTATCCAAATCAAATTTGTCTTCTTGAAATGGACGTGTCAAACACAAGACTAAATATTTTGTAAACTTTCTCTTGCATAGAATTGACCTTAGATAACTGCTGTATTTCCTCTTTACCGTACTCTGCACTCCCCTTGTCTTTCATTCTTAATTCTATACACTGGAAACATTATGCTTTGACTCAGAACTGACTGGCATTATCTGCTTTGAATATTTACATGCATATTATATCCTAACTCTGAGCTACACAGTCATGTTTTCAAGTTCTTGATGTGCCTGTTTATTTAGTTTATGTATTTCCTCTATATGTCTAAAGAAACAAGTGGATCCAAATCTGTACCTTTTGTTCATGATACAGGAATACAGAAGGCATGAAATATTACATAATTTAGTTAATGCTCAGAACTACATACTCTGGTTTGTTTGCAATCTTGTCTGCTTTTCTGTTTCTTATGTAACTGTGAACAACTTATCTAAAAGGTAGCACATCCTATAGAAACTACTGCCAAATTGCAAGACTGGACACATAATAAGAAACTAATATATACATTGTTCAGTACCTTACTTTGTCAGTACGTTTTACTCCTTAATACTGTGGGAACCTAATCAATTGATAGCAGGAACACTTAGTAAAACATTTATATAGCCAGCACCTCAAGATCACCTGATAGCCTCACTGCAGCGGGAACACTTATTAAAACATTTATATAGCCATTACCTCAAGATCACCTGATAGCCTCACTGCAGTCGGAACGCTTAGTAAAACATTTCTATAGCCAGTACCTCAAGATCACCTGATAGCCTCACTGCAGCAGGAACACTTAGTAAAACATTTATATAGCCAGTACCTCAAGATCACCTGGTAGCCTCCTGCAGCAAGAACACTTAGTAAAACATTGATATAGCCAGTACCTCAAGATCACCTGGTAGCCTCACTGCAGCAGGAACACTTAGTAAAACATTTATATAGCCAGTACCTCAAGATCACCTGGTAGCCTCACTGCAGCAGGAACACTTAGTAAAACATTTACATAGCCAGTACCTCAAGATCACCTGATAGCCTCACTGCAGCAGGAACACTTAGTAAAACATTTATATAGCCAGTACCTCAAGATCACCTGATAGCCTCACTGCAGCAGGAACACTTAGTAAAACATTTATATAGCCAGCACCTCAAGATCACCTGATACCCTCACTGCAGCAGGAACACTTAGTAAAACATTTATATAGCCAATACCTCAAGATCACTTGATAGCCTCACTGCAGCAGGAACACTTAGTAAAACATTTATATAGCCAGTACCTCAAGATCACCTGATAGCCTCACTGCAGCAGGAACACCTAGCAAAACATTTATATAGCCAGTACCTCAAGATCACCTGATAGCCTCACTGCAGCAGGAACACTTAGTAAAACATTTATATAGCCAGTACCTCAAGATCACCTAATAGCCTCACTGCAGCAGGAACACTTAGTAAAACATTTATATATTCAGTACCTCAAGATCACCTGACAGCCTCACTGCAGCGGGAACACTTTGTAAAACATTTATATAGCCAGTACCTCAAGATCACCTGACAGCCTCACTGCAGCGGGAACACTTAGTAAAACATTTATATAGCCAGTACCTCAAGATCACCTGATAGCCTCACTGCAGCGGGAACACTTAGTAAAACATTTATATAGCCAGTACCTCAAGATCACCTGATAGCCTCACTGCAGCAGGAACACTTAGTAAAACATTTATATAGCCAGTACCTCAAGATCACCTGACAGCCTCACTGCAGCGGGAACACTTAGTAAAACATTTACATAGCCAGTACCTCAAGATCACCTGATAGCCTCACTGCAGTGGGAACACTTAGTAAAACATTTATATAGCCAGTACCTCAAGATCACCTGATAGCCTCACTGCAGCGGGAACACTTAGTAAAACATTTATATAGCCAGTACCTTAAGATCACCTGATAGCCTCACTGCAGTGGGAACACTTAGTAAAATAGCCTCACTGCAGTGGGAACACTTAGTAAAACATTTATATAGCCAGTACCTCAATATCACCTGATAGCCTCACTGCAGCTGGAACATTTAGTGAAACATTTATATAGCCAGTACCTCAAGATCACCTGATAGCCTCACTGCAGCAGGAACACTTAGTAAAACATTTATATAGCCAGTACCTCAAGATCACCTGATAGCCTCACTGCAGCAGGAACACTTAGTAAAACATTTATATAGCCAGTACCTCAAGATCACCTGATAGCCTCACTGCAGCAGGAACACTTAGTAAAACATTTATATAGCCAGTCATGCAAGATCACCTGATAGCCTCACTGCAGCAGGAACACTTAGTAAAACATTTATATAGCCAGTACCTCAAGATCACCTGACAGCCTCACTGCTTTAGGGGCTTCCTCCTTCCTTCATTCTTCCTCACTGTATGGAAATGACTAATGAATGCTACATTTTCTGCAGACTTTGCCACTCAGTTTTTCCTTCACAATGGATCATTCCTCATAGACTTCAAAGATGCACCGCCCTCAACCCTCCAAAACCCACTGGTCCCCAAAACTGGTCAGCCAGTTACCTGTTTTGGCTTTATTAAATGGCAGACAAATGGACTCCACGAAAGATTAAAGAGATGAGGTTGACCAAATTCCTGCATTCTGTTGAAGAAAGGGTGTTATGATCTAGATGGCAGTGTCATCCCAGCATGTGAAAGGGGACATCTTTGGTGATGTTGCTTTGTTCTACTCTGTAAAGCAAGCAGATATTATAGAATATCTCTGTGCAAATCCCTAAGCTGAAATCTACAGCATCATCTCATTATTTTTTGTATTTTGCGAGCTCTTTGCATTCTGCAGCAGCTGAGAATCTAGAAGTATCTACAGACTCTCATTCTGGCTGGAAGTGTTGGGGACAAGCTTGATAGTCCACCAAAGTGCAATCATTATGAAAACAATTTCTTCCAAATTAGCAAAACTTTATAAATGTGTGTGTATTGTTTGGTGATATATAAAAAAGGATCATTGACACTGTAACTGCAATCTCAGGACAACATCAGAAAATGTAGAAAAGCCTTTTACACAAATCATAGTGTTTAATACAGGGAAGAAGAAGGTGATGCACACAAATCTCTGGAGCTATGCTGTGATAGGGTGTTTTATTTCCTGTTCTTTCATCACTGCAATCCATGTATTCCTCCTCATTCTGAAACTATGTTGTAGTGACTGCTTCAACATGAATTATTACTAAAAAGTATGGGAATAGGTTGCACAAAACTTTACTGATAGCAAAACTTTCTGCATACTATGACTCATTTTTGATGAATGTTGGTTATTATCCAGTTTCCTTCTGTTTATTTATTTATTTATTTGACATTTGTTAACTGGGTTAGTCCAACTGAGCTAGAAGCCCACTTTCAGTGGAGACCCAAGGAGAAAAGCTCTAAGGAAATTACATATATAACATCACAGTAATATAGAAACATATAATCTGAGTTATACATAGCAGTTATGGTGGAAAATTACATACATAAGATCACAGTAAAATCGAAACATATAATCTGAGTTATACATAATAGTTATTGTTATTGTGAAATGGTACAACTAACAAAGTGGTATTTTTGACTGTGTACAATATCTACTTACAACTGAGTCTAGTTGGAGAGTGAGGAGACAGAGTGAGTAGAGAGATGTGAGGTAAGGTTGGAAAAGGGTGGGAGGAATTTAGGTTGGTTCCTCACAGTACACTCTTATCCAGCAGGGCATGTTTAAAAGCATACACTCTTATCCAGCAGGGCGTTTTTAAAAGTATAGCACTCTCATCCTATATTGTACTGTAAGAGTGTGAAAAGAATGTTACTGTGCCATTTATATTGGGGTACAGCATTTGCCTGTGTAAGAAATGCATGACATTGAGTTTTTTCTGCTGGTGGCTTTCAGATACTTATTTTATAGCATCCATTTCGAGGATAGTAGAGAGATGTACTGCATAAGAATACACAAAACACAAGAACAAAGAAGATGCACTGTTACGGGTTTGAATGGAGTGGTAAAGATTCAGTTTTCAAAAAGTGCATAAACCTACCTTTAATATATGAGATGGGGTCTGGAAGCTCTGTGACTGAAAACTTTTCTCTGACAGCAAATGTAATCAAAAAATTAAAATGTGAAGATACTTGATAGTTGATAGTTTTATTTACTAATATCCAACTTCGAGTCCAAATTGGCCACATCTACTAGAGATAATCATAAGGCCTTCTTCACATATGCCCGCAATCTCAAAGGATGCACCCAGATCTGTTCAGAACTGGTAGTCACGGACACCATATACACAAATGCTATAGATATAGCCAATCTACTGGCCAACATACTCAATGAAAACTCTTCCCCTCTGTCACCACCAACAGTAAATCAGGACATCCCCAGTACCAGACCCCCACCCCTTATCTCCAGGGAACAGGTCATCACTGTCCTCTCAAAGGCAAAAAAATACAGCCTCCATGGGACCTGATAACATCCCAGGCTGCATGAACTCAGGCATGAACTTGCAGCACCATTAGGCACCCTATTCAACCATAGCCTGAGTACCAGCTTTGTCCTAGCTGAGTGGAGGACAGCCACTGTCATTCCTTTACACAAAGGTGGAGTGTCCATCAATCAGGGAAATTATAGACCCATCAGCCTAACTAGCCTGATCTGCAAGGCCATGGAACAGATTATCATGGACCTCATTAACAGGGATAATGGCAACCTCTAAATACTGGACCCCACACAGTTTGACTTTGTCAAGGGGTGGTCATGTCTGTTAAATCTGGTCGACTTCTTTGAGACAGTTACCAAAGCCATGGACAAGGGGAAGATGGTGCACACCACCTACCTTGACCTGGCCAAAGCTTTCAACACTATTCCCAACTCAGGCATAATAGATAAACTCTCTTAACTAGGCATAAATCCATATGTATAAAATAAATGAACCAAACCAAACAAATAGGCAGTGTAAAGAATGGTGCCATACTTATAAACAAAAATGATAAACTATTCTTTACGTTGCCTATTTGTTTGGTTTAAATCCATATGTTACCAGATGGTAGCAAACTGGCTCACTGATAGAACCCACCTAATCAAAATAGGGGAAGTCACCTCAAGCAGTAGGCCCATAATGAGTGGCGTACCCCAGGGATTGGTTTTGAGGCCTCTGTTATTCGGGATATACTTTTCTGAGGTGCAGGCAAAAACCAGTGGGCTAAGTTTGCAGATGACTGCAAGCTAGGTGCCGTCATCAATTCCCCAAGTGATGTGGCCGTCCTTCAAGAAGGTCTCACCCAAACAAATGACTGGTGCCAGGAACATGGCCTCAAGCTGAATACCAAAAAATGCATCATCATCCTCTTTGGGGAGATTGACGTTCCCACATATTATCACATTATAACAACATCCTAAGTACACAATCAGTAGTGAGGGATTTGGGAACTCAGGTTGATAGCAACCTGACGTTTGACCACCATGTTGCTTCTGTTGTACGGAAAGCTTTACACATGGTCCACCTCATAAGTAAAGTTATCTCATCCAGGGATAAAGGGTCATAACATCCCTGTATTCTTCCCTTATATGGCCAATTTTTGAGTACAAAAAGTACCTTGCAAAGCACATGCAGCAGCTGGAGAGACCACTGAGGTTCCTTACCAGGAGAAACCAGGGCCTTAAACATCTACCCTACACAGATAGGCTAAAAGCCCTATCCCTCTACTCAGTTTCATACAGACTCCTAAGAGGTGACCACTGTCTGACATACGAAGTAATCTCAGACCCTGCCTTGATGGGACTGTTGCATATCTGCAAGTCAAGCTCCACTCGAGTAACCCATACAGATGACCTCAACCTGGTCTGCGATATCAATAGGACTTGTTGGCGAGACAGATTTGTGTCCCAGAGACTCCTCCATCTGTAAAGTAGACTCCCTCTCCACGTCAGACAGAGTACCTCATTATCCCTTTTTAAGTGCAACCTGGATAACTGGTAAACAGAAAAAACACCTCAGGGATTCCACCTGTTTCCCTGCTGGACATGGACTTTGGGTGCTGACTTGTCTAAACATGGTCTGAACTCTTGGCTAGGCTTATAAGGGCTTCAGGGCCAATAGCTTAGTAACCTCCAAAGTTCTTCAAAACAATATATTTTCTGCCTGAATTTCAACTGGTTAAGAGAAAAGAGACTTCAACATGAGCCACTCAGGAAATGGTACTCAGGATTCCTGTGTGAAAAAAGAAATTCAGTCAATATTATCTAGTTTACAGAATAATGCAAAATAATGGGAGAGAAGGTTGGATGATGTGGAGATAGTGAATCATGAAGTGCAATGGAGTAGCAAGGAGGAAGTAAGGATAGCTATGAAGAGGATGAAGAATGGAAAGGCTGTTGGCCCAGATGACATACCTGTGGAAGCATGGAGGTGTTTAGGTGAAATGGCAGTGGAGTTTTTAACCAGATTGTTTAATGAAATTTTGGAAAGTGAGAAGATGCCTGAGGAATGGAAAAAAGTGTTTTAGTACCTATCTTTAAGAATAAGGGTGATGTGCAGAGCTGTAGTAACTACAGAGGGATTAAACTGATCAGTCACAGCTTGATGTTATAGGAAAGAGTAGTGGAAGCTAGGTTAAGAAGGGACGTGATGATTAGTGATCAGCAGTATGGTTTCATGCCGGGAAAGAGCACTACAGATGTGATGTTTGCTCTGAGAGTGTTGATGGAGAAGTACAGAGAAGGTCAGAAGGAGCTGCATTGTGTTTTTGTAGACTTAGAGAAAGCATATGACAGGGTGCCTAGAGAGGAGTTGTGGTATTGTATGAGGAAGTTGGGAGTGTCAGAGAAGTATGTAAGAGTGGTACAGGATATGTACGAGGGTAGTGTGACAGCGGTGAGGTCTACAGTGGGAGTGATGGATGTGTTTAAGGTGGAGGTGGGATTACATCAAGGATCAGCTCTGAGCCCTTTCTTATTTGCAATGGTGATGGGCAGGTTGACAGACGAGATCAGACAGGAGTCCCTGTGGACTATAATGTTTTAAGATGACATTGTGATCTGTAGTGAGAGTAGGGAATAGGTGGAGGAGACCCTTGAAAGATGGAGATATGCTCTAGAGAGAAGAGGAATGAAGATCAGCAGGACTAAGACAAAATATTTGTGTGTGAATGAGAGGGAGGATAGAGGAATGGGGAGGATGCAAGGAGTAGAGGTGGTGAAGGTGGATGAGTTTAAATACTTGGGATCAATAGTTCAGAGTAATGGTGAGTGTAGAAGAGAGGTGAAGAAGAGAGTACAGGCAGGATGGAGTGGGTGGAGAAGAGTGTCAGGAGTGATTTGTGACAGACGAGTACCAGTAAGAGTGAAAGGAAAGGTCTACAAGAGGGTAGTGAGTCCAGCTATGTTATATGGGTTGGAGACAGTAGCATTGATAAAAAGGCAGGAGTTAGAGCTGGATGTGGCAGAGTTAAAGATGTTAAGATTTGCACTGGGTGTGACGAGGGTGGATAGGATTAGGAATAAGTATATTAGAGGGTCAGCCCAGGTTGGAAGGTTTGGAGACAAAGCCAGAGAGGCAAGATTACGTTGGTTTGGTCATGTGCTGAAGAGGGATGCTGAGTATATTGGGGAAAAGATGCTAAGGATGAAGCTACCAGGTAACAGGAAAAGAGGAAGGCCTAAGATAAGGTTTATGGATGTGGTGAGAGAGGACATGCAGGTGATTGGTGTGACAAAGCAAGATGCAGAGGACAGGAAGAAATGGAAACAGATGATCCACTGTGGCAACCCCTAACGGGAACAGCTGAAAGATGATGATGACAGAATAATGCAAAATTGACAAAGCAGACATTAAAGCCCTGCAATCCTTCCTAAAGTCCCAAGTCAATATGATGGAAAAGGTCCTGAAAAAATTAAGATATCAAAGACAGCTACCCATAACATATCACAGAAGCTTGATTTTTATCAGTTACAAGCTGGAGCCCCATCAGACAGTGTTCCAAAACTATGGTACCCAGTTAGTTGAGCATCAGTGGTGGATAACAGAGATGCATAGGTGAGATGCTGAATGGAGATCACTCTAGATGATGTAGAAAAGAGATCATGGTGAAATAATCTCCAGATAAAATGACTACTCAAACGAAAATGAGGTGGTTACTCACTAGCATTCACTGTCAAGAGTTTAAAGGGATGACTGATGATTTGCTAGGATCCTGTAATTATAGAATGCATTCACTGTATTACTGTGAAATCCAAAACTAATTTGCCCAGGCATTTCAGTCTTACATTTCTGAACTATACCAACAGGGAAGTTATTCTTACAAAAGTGAGGGAGCTAGGAGAAGCTTATATGATTGCAGACACCCCAGTCAGATTTGTTTCTGACTACAGTCTGGAACTTTACAAGAGAAGAACAAAAACTTGCTCTCTTCTTGATGACATTCAAAGATCTTGGCTTCCTTTCTCTCAAATTCTGTCCACTTTACAGACAGAATGAACAATTAACTTTGCTCTGTCCTGAGGAGACTGAAGAACTAACCAGTAAACTGCTGAAATATAGTCAGGGGAAGATATTTCCAGCATGGGAGGACAGACATAGTCTCACCAAATCTAGCAGGAGTCAATGTTGAAGCAACAAAATACCACAGGGGGGTCATAACTGACACCCAAAGGAAAGAAAATGGAGGACATTACCAGATGGGCTAAACAAGAACTATGTTCAGACATTCAGAGCCATAACTAATGTCAACCCTTGGGAGACCTGGACATCCAGCAGGAGGAAAGAGAGTCTATGGAGTTCTATAAACCAAATCCACCACTGGGAGAGATAGATATAATACAGAAGGTGCTTAACAGGAAAAATATACCAACAACTGTGGTCTGTTTAACTTAAAGAATGGTTCATATATGATATAAATGTTTTATTATGATTCATATATCCTTACATTGCTCTGTTTGTTTACTTTTCTGTTATTACAGTGGGTCCACTGGGACACTATGCTGATATGAACATCCAAGATTATTTATGTTTATTTAACATAGTTAAGTGTTGTTTCCCTATACTTCCAGATGCCAAGTGTTTAACACCAGCTAAAGTTTCAACTGTTTGCTTGGGATGTTATTTCAGAGCTCTTTATTGTGATGTCTGACCTTAGCAATGCCTATTTAAAGGATTATAATGGGTTGGTACTTCAAATTCAGCAACCTATACATGCATGGATTGGTACAGCCTGTTACGTAAGGTGGCAGAGGTAGCTGAAAATGGGATAGTACTAAAGCAGTGTGAATATGCTTCTTGTCAGTTAATGTTTCACTTGTAAATGTTTTTAAATAGTCTTAACCATCTTAGACTGTTGAAACCAAATAGTTTAAGTTGTGTGATCTGTAGCTGGAAAGTATAGCACACACTTCTCCACCCCCAAAACCGACCCTCTGATACATTAATTAATACACTTCTCCACCCCCAAAACTGACTCTCTGATGCATTAATTAATATGTGCCAAAAAGTGGACATGATGGAAGTGAAAGATGCAATACGTACACACTAAAGACATTTCAACTTTTACAATACTGAATTTGCACAGTTCTGGGGTTGTGTAACCATACACAAATCTCCTATTTGAATACTGAAAGATTTGTGATGAAGTTCGATAAATAAAGAATGAAAGCATTCATATCAGAAATTTGTTTTTCTAGTTCTTTTTCCTTCCTTCATTAGAGCTTTTTTTATTTTATATAATGTTCAGTAGTACCTCTTGGATAGTTTTATTTAACAATATACAAATCTGCAGCAGTCATTCAGGGAAAGGGGATGCATCTACGCTGGGTATTTGGAGACTTGTCTTCAAGATCCTTTGATGTGTTAAAATCAGTTGTGCTATTAAGAAGTGTGCAGTTGATGTACAAGCAAGTGACTTGTGGATAATTATATGGAAGGGTCTTCTGGGATTATTAAATCACCATGCAGACAACGGGTTGGAAGTGCTACACCCCTTGGGTTACAACATTCATTATTTGTTGCACAGGTTGGCCAGTGCATTTCTGTTCCAGCTATTTTAGATGACTAGATCAATCAATAAGAAGAAAGAGACCAACAACTGTTTGTGATTACTGGTGTCTTTGGCCCAACGTGGCAGGTTAATAATGAATGTTTTTACATCACCATAATGAGCGCATGCACAAGCAAGTAGGACATTTTGGAAGAGCCATTAGCAAGCATATATGCAGTCATATGGCATGACCAGCTGATTGGCTTACACAGATATATTCCTTATTATATCTTGCAATGTCAGTGGGTTAAATGCACTTATTAAATGGCAGATAATTTAAGTACTTTGGCTAGACTGAAAATTCAGTTGCTTTGTGGCAGGAAACCAAACTTAAAAAGGCTATGCTAGAATTGGATAAAGAAAATGGCACAGCTGGGAAGGTTATTAATTCTGTCTATGAGACAAATAGGGATGTTGTCACTCTAATTAAACATTCATTGAGGTGGGAAAAATTAGACAATAAAAATGATAAATAAGGTGGATGGTGTAAAACCTCCGTAGGACAGGGTACACTAGTGCTAAGAATGTTTTATAGCCCAAACCATGAAACAGAACATTTTGGTCCTTTGCCAATGTGTTAGATAAGATGGGGAGTCCTTTCTTAGACTTCTGGATGTGTTCAGAGGAGTGTGTCAGTGCATCTACAACAGTTTAAGTGATTGCTAAATTACAGGGAAAAAAAATAGTTAAAACTACTATTGCTGACAGTGTTTTTTTCCACTATTGTGCAACCTGGAGTAGGTATATATCTATATCTATATATCTAGATCTATATATATATATATATAGATCTAGATATAGATCTATATATATATATATATATATATATATATATATATATATATATATAAGTTTGCGGGGGGAGGGGTATTCCCCAACATGGGGGGGGGGGGCTGTTCCTCTGCAAAAGCAACTTACCCCTGTGCTGCATGAGGTGCACCAAAAGTTGTTTTGGCCTTTTTTGATGGATTGACCCTTGACTGAAGAGTTTTCAATATATTGACATGAATCCATGTTCAGCTGGACAGGAACAGGGGAAAAAATAGGGAGCTGCAGAAAAAGTTCTGGCTGGTAGGCCCATGATGGGTATGAAAAAAAAGATTTCTTTGGCTCCATCCTCAACGATTGCAAGTCATATAAATTACTTTCTAATTTCCTGTAATCTGGCACTAGTAGCACAGGGTGCAATCCTGAGGTAAATGTTCTGTTCCCCATCCATAGGTCCAAATTGCACTTGAATATGGACAGAGATTAACTTTGCTTTATATGGATGGGGATTCTATTCTAGATCTGCAGTAATCTCTGTGAAATATACTTGTCCCTACAAACCATTCTATTTATGCTGCAGAAGACGTTTAGGGCCACAGAATGAGTATTTCTTATGCCATTTTGCCTTGCTGATATGCAATAAATCCATCAGTATTAGGTCAGCGGATGTGTTAGAAAAATGTGTATTTGAATACATGATAAATGCTAGTTTAAAAGCAAAGTAGTACATAATGCATTTTATTCTATTAATCATATAGTAGAGAGGATTAATTCATGTTTAAATGTGAAGTAGTTTTGAAACTGCAGTGTGGCTTGAAGCAAAGCTGACCCTCGACCCTGGCAGAATGCTAGCTTAGCAAGTTTTAATGTTTATGCTTTTCACAAGTGATTATCTGCTGGGTCAGGAAATTAAATGTGTAAAATAATGAAATCTTCTGCTCTTTCCTGCTGGGATGATTTTGGCCTTGTATATGTAATATTGAGATAACACGCAGCTGTGTGAGAAAGTGTAACAGAGAACAAAGACGTGTATTAAAAGACTGAATCTACTATTGTATTCGAACTGATATGAAACCTTGAAGAAGTAACTTTACAGAAAGACATTGTGTCTGACCAGCTGGATAGCAAGGCCGTATTATAACCAGAGGAAAAGTTTTTTTAAATATACAGCATCAGCAGAACTAATGAATAGAAGACTGTAAGCTAAAGTGATGTAGATGCCCTGTGATATATCACGTCAGTAAGGTGGGCATAGCTTAAATGTTAAACCTATATAAAATTGTGTGTTTCCTGTTTCATGTCAGACAAGATTCTGTACTTGAATGTTTTTTTGCCTCCTGGTGTACACTAGTAAACTTTTGAATCTGAACCTCCTGTGTATTGAATTCTTAATTTTATTTAACAGTTTGGTCCTTCAGACCGGAATTCCCTTGGTAAGCCGCAGATCAGAGCGACGTGGTGGTCTATACTGCAGGAGAAGTTACCAAAATGGTTCTTCTTGAGTGAAAAGACCTCCGACTGAATTGTCGTGTAAAGAGGCTGGCCACTTTCTGATCTGTGGCCGAAAAGCGGAACTTGGACAGTTCAATACCGGAGGCTCAGGTAGAAAGAATTTGCCTTTTTTCTGTTTTAGATCAGGGACTAGGTTACAGTATATTGTTGTCAAGATTTGTTTTGCAGATCAGGGACAAAAGGAAGTACTGTATATTTGGTCATAGATCAGAGTAACAGAATAAGGTAGGCAGTTATCTAGATAAACTGTGAACAGGAACTGAGAACTTGATATCACGTGATAAAAAAGGGTTAAGTAACATTTTTCTTTGACATGGGTAATCAGTGCACTAAAACATCGCGAGATCCGCCCCTAACCGAAGATGCAAAATACATGCAATTACAATGCTCTGATAACGTTAGGTATTATACAAAATGGGTTAGTAAATACGAATTTGATGGTAAACTAGATAAAACTTCACTAGTTAAACTCCTTAAACAGCTTAAATCTGATGCGGGAGGTCAGGCAAAAAAGCAATGCCAACTAGGCATTCCTCGAGCACACAGGTAGATATTAGCAATGCTTTCTTTTCAATACCTATACATCCTGAAAGTCAATATTGGTTTGCATTTACATTTCAGGGTAAAAGGTATATGTATACTCGACTACCACAGGGATATTGTGAGTGCCCAACGATATTTGCACAAGAAATGGCTAGCAACCTGGCAATGTTTACCCCACCGGGATGTAGTCAAATTCTACTTTACGTAGATGACATCTTGCTAGCAGCCCCCACCCAGCAACAGTGCAGGGAGGATACTGTAGCATTATTGAAATTTTTAGCAACACAAGGACACAAAGTAAACAAAAGTAAGTTACAACTTTGGAGAAAACAAGTTAGATACGTAGGATATGTAATATCCAATGAAGGTAGAATACTAGATGAGGAAAGAAAAACAGCAATCTTGCAAGCACCCAAACCAACAACCAAGAAAGAAATTATGTCTTTCTTAGGTACAACTAATTTTTGTCGGAGCTGGATACCAAATTATGCTTTGGAATCTGCTCCACTGACTGACTTGATATATAAGACACTAATGGCAGCACAAGATATTTTACAATGGACAACTGAAGCAGAAACGACTTTCTGCAGGCTGAAGCAGTTGATAGCTTCTTCATTAGTTTTAGGACTTCCAAACTATCACAAACATTTTTTTCAGACCGTAGATTGCAAACAAGGATATATGACGTCAGTATTGATGCAACAACATGGGGACAAGCAACGCCCCATAGCCTACTATTCATCCCAGTGGTGCAATCTTTGCCTCACTGTGTACAAGCAGTAGTTGCAGCCGCAATGGCAGTACAGGCTTCAGCCTCAGTGGTTTTATTCCACCCTCTCACATTGAGAGTGCCTCATGCAGTTGCAATAATTTTACTGCAAGAAAAAGTGGCATACCTTTCTCCTGCTAGACATCTTTCGTGTATGACTATACTGCTGAGCCAACCTCATATGACAATTGACAATTGAACGATGTACGACATTAAATCCATCAACATTACTCCCAACTCCTGCGGATGGCACACCACACAGCTGCCTGCAGGAAATTGAACAGTTAGCTTTACCTAGACAAGATCTCACAGATATACCCTTGGATAATGCCGAGGTGACATATTACGTGGACGGCTCATGCAGAAGGGGTCCTACAGGGAAGAATCTGGTGGGGTATGCAGTAGTTACAGACACTGAAATTCTAGAAGCCCAATCCTTACCACATAACTTATATGCACAAGCAGCAGAATTGATAGCTTTGACGAGGGCATGTACTTTAGCAAAAAACAAGTCTGTGAACATATATACTGATAGTCAGTATGCTTTTTCTACAGTACATGTATTTGCACAACAATGGAAAAATAGAGGAATGATAACATCTAGTGGAAAACCTATTAATCATGCACAATTTATTTTGGAGTTATTGGAATCTATTCAGTTACCTACCAAAGTAGCTATTTGTAAATGTGTAGCTCATACAAAACAACAGGATAAGATTTCGAAAGGCAATACACGAGCTGATGCAGCTGCAAAGCAAGCAGCCTCAGACTCAGAAACTTTACTTTTAAATGAGGAATTACAACCCTCTGAGATTTTAGATTTAGACATGTTAAAAACAATGCAGATGCTTACTACAAAAGCAGAAAAACAAAAATGGGTAAAACGAGGTGCAGTTCTTGAGAATGGACTGTACATTTCCAAAGAAAGAAAACCAATATTGCCGTCTAATTTATTTAGATATGCAGCTTTGTTGAGCCATGGCCAGTGCCATGTCTCAACAGGGGGGATGTTACAGTTAGTAAATCGAATATTCCAAACATATGGATACACAAACTACACAAAAAAAAAATCTGTGCAGCTTCTCATACTTGTAACAAGCACCATGCACAAGGAGCATTTAAAACCAAGCAAGGAAGTTTTCCTATACCACCATACCTGTTCCATACTATTTGTATGGATTTTATAGAATTGAATAAGTGTGAAGGGAAAACGTTTTGTTTAGTTATTGTAGACATGTTTTCCAAATGGGTAGAAGCTTTTCCAACCAAAAACCCGGATGCAGCAACAGTGGCGAAAGCCCTGATAAAAGAAGTAATCCCTAAATATGGCATTCCGGAAAGGATTTATAGTGACAACGGCACACATTTCGTGAATCAGACAATCCACCAACTTGGGAGATTTTTTGGTATCTCCTTAAAGAACCATTGTGCCTACCACCCACAGTCAGCAGGACTGGTGGAAAGGTACAATGGTACCCTCAAAAATAAGCTTAGGAAGCGAGTAGAGGAGACCCAAAAGAATTGGATATACTGTCTGCCTTTGGCACTGCTGAGTATGAGAATGGTTTCAAATGTAAAGGGTTTGACTCCCTTTGCAATGGTTTTTGGGAGAGTATATTATGTGCCTCAGTGGAAAGCTCTCATGCCTGCAGAGCAAGAGGCTGACAGTTCATTAGCTAGTTATATGAGGAAACTGTTAACAAATGAATCTGTTTTGCAGTTTAACTCTTTCAGATATGGAACAGACCAGACCGGTGGAAGTAGTCTTGGCTCCTGGGACATATGTTTGGCTGAAAGTGATGAAAAGGAAGAATTGGGCAAGTCCAAAGTGGGAGGGACCATACCAGGTTCTGTTGGCAATGCCTACTGCAGTTAGAGTGGCCAAGAGGACGTCCTGGGTTCACTTAACACATTGTAAACTGGTAAAGTACTTTCAACTTGTTAAAAACTTTGTGACTGATACACAACCAGACCAAGATGGCCAAAAACAAAGCGAATAGAAATTTAGATCAACCCCAGAGATGTTGCATAATCATTTTGTTGAGTGTACATTTATTGACTGTAATTGTGACAATTTTCCTCTTGTTGTGGTTTATCCTACACACAACCACACAAGTGAAAGTGGGAAGGCGTGATGAAACGTCTATAGACTGGCATCCAAATTTTAACGCATACCTAGCCATGAAACGTGTATATGCAGAGACTATGAACATTTCAAATTGCTGGGTTTGTACAGCTATACCAACAGCACATGGAGGACTGATAATGTCCGCTGTCCCTTTGGGGATAAATGAGACTTGGGAGAATTTACTTTTCGATACAGGAACTGTGAGATCACAGGACAAAATAGCTTTATTTTTACCTGTCACACAAAAAGGAATTGTATGTTTTTATAAAAATGATACCCTCCAGGTGGGCTGGAGCAATTGTAATATAACCATATCTTACCGATGTTACATTAAGAATGGTAATGGCAATACTTTTTGCAATACTAATTATGACTCGTATTTGAACTCATTGAAAACAACTATGAATGACATTCATAAAAATCCAGTTTTGTTTAAACAATTGTCAGTTATAGATCAGAAAATGTTTCATGCAGGGCTGATGCGTATTAGTACTAAAGTAGAAAACTGTTATTTTATTTGTGGGAAAAAGGCATATAAATGATTACCTGAGAATTGGTCCGGCAGTTGTTTTTTGGGTTACTTGGTACCGGCAATAAGACATACTGCAGAATTACCTTTGGGTAAGATACGAAACATGAGAGAAGCAGCCTGAAAACCCGAAGGTCCAGTTGAAAAACCTGTGAATCCAGTTGGAAAGATCGAAGCTGGCTGGAAAGACCACAGTTCAGTAAAAGACAAAAGCAAATTGACTCATATGGACTTGAGTGACAGTGTTATATCCTGGGCAGGAATATTCCCAGCATATGGAGCAGTCAAATCAATCTGGGAGCTGAGGAAGTTGTCGAAACTTCTCAAAGTAATGAGTAATGCAACTTTTTCCACCCTAGAACTGATGACTGATGAACTGAATGCAATGCGAACTGTTGTGCTACAAAATCGGATGGCTCTTGACTTCACCCTAGCGGCAAGAGGTGGTACATGCGCGCTTATCAAAGAAGAATGCTGTGCTTATATTCCTGACAATCGTCATGAGATCAATAACCACCTAGAGGTAATTCAGCAAGTATCAGCCATGACTGAACCAGGCCCAAACACACTGACGGACTTTTTCCAGAATCTATTTGGGGGTGGGGTTCCATCCTAATGAATATTATGATTGCCATTTGTGTGGGTATACTCCTAATAGGAGCATGTGTTTGCTGTGGAATTCCCTGCATGAAAAGATTAATCAAAGATTTTATTGATGTATCTGTTACTGAAACTTTGTACCAAGATATTGAGATTTAAAGATTGATCTCAGATGACATTTTTTCTGAAGTATAGATTGAATGACTCACCTAGCTGAAAATCCTAAGTGGAAGAAGTTGGGAGATGAAATGACACTATGCATACTTCAAAAAAGAATAAAAAGTATTAATAGGGGGGAAATGTTAGAGAAATGCGTATCTGAATACATGAGAAATGCTAATTTAAAAGCATAGTAGTATATAATGCATTTTATTCTATTAATCATATAGCAGAGAGGATTAATTCATGTTTAAATGTGAAGTAGTTTTGAAACTGCAGTGTGGCTTGAAGCAAAGCTGACCCTCAACCCTGGCAGAATGCTAGCTTAGCAAGTTTTAATGTTTATGCTTTTCACAAGTGATTATCTGCTGGGTCAGGAAATTAAATGTGTAAAATAATAAATCTTCTGCTCTTTCCTGCTGGGATGATTTTGGCCTTGTATATGTATTATTGAGATAACACGCAGCTGTGTGAGAAAGTGTAACAGAGAACAAAGACGTGTATTAAAAGACTGAATCTACTATTGTATTCGAACTGATATGAAACCTTGAAGAAGTAACTTTACAGAAAGACATTGTGTCTGACCAGCTGGATAGCAAGGCCGTATTGTAACCAGAGGAAAAGTTGTTTTAAATATACAGCATCAGCAGAACTAATGAATAGAAGACTGTAAGCTAAAGTGATGTAGATGCCCTGTGACATACCACGTCAGTAAGGTTGGCATAGCTTAAATGTTAAACCTATATAAAATTGTGTGCTTCCTGTTTCATGTCAGACATAATTCTGTACTTGTACGTTTTTTGCCTCCTGGTGTACACTAGTAAACTTTTGAATCTGAACCTCCTGTGTATTGAATTCTTAATTTTATTTAACAGGATGTCACTGTTTATATATATATATATATATATATATAAATATAACAGTGCATATACACTTCTGTTTATTAGATAAATATAACAGTGCATATGCAATTCTGTGTATTAGAATATATGTGTAGTAAGTATAACAGTGCATGTACACTTCTGTTTGCTAGTTAGATGCATATGCACTTCTGTTTGCTAGAATATATGTAAGAAAATGTAATAAGTTAGGTGCATGTACATTTCTGTTTTCTAGCATATATACATTAAAGAGTTAAACTGCTCTCAGCTAAAAAGCAAGAAAAAAGGCATCCAGCTGTATGTAACATGAATGTTCAGTGCCTTGTACAACTTTAAGGAAAAATGCTGATAAGGATAACTCCTTAATTCCTGAGACCCAGGTACAAAAATGAACTCCCTACTGGGTTGGAGACAAGGATGTCTCCCTAGATTGTCACATAATTCACCTTGAAACAAAACACAAAGTAGTTGATCAACAGACTGCATTATATCAGACGAATTCCAGAACAAACTGTTCGCATGGACAAGATTCGAACGGCACGAAAAAAGTATATAAAGAATATTGAAAGTGTATGATTTTAGATCTGATTTCTTGTTAGATCTGTATACTGGAGAACATCATCCGTGCTATCTGAAAAGTTTAACCTGAGACATTAAAACCTGTAAAGTGTACAGTATGGTGCATGTCATCTGTTACATAGACAAGTTATTTTATTAGTACTGTGCATAACATACTGCCGAAAAGGTTAATAGTCTGCAAAATGTATTGCATTAATCAGACTTTTGTTTTAGCATGGCATCAGCAAGCAAGCAAGGGTGAAGTAGACATCAGCACATCTGCATTTAATTTTTTTAGTGGCAACCCATGCAGGACAGTGTAGTAAACACAGTTTTACTCTTAATGTGTCAATTTTGGACAAACTACAGAGTTTGTATGAACAGCATATTAGCAAATGTATAATCTTATTGAGCAAGAGCCGGATTCACGAAGGCTTGCACGGAGTCTAAGAGTAGAGTAAGACTCCATCCAGCCAACATGTCTGCCGAGCGATCCAGGAACAGCCGGCAGGGGCGTGCAAGAAAGCTCCTAAAACGACTCTTGCACGGACAGTGTTAGTTTATGCAAATTACCTCATTTGCTGCTGAAAGCTATGCAAATGAGGTAAATTTGCAATCTAGGAAACACTAACCTGTCCGAGTAAGAGTAGTGTTATTTGCAGAAATGTACTCGGTTGGCAACTGAGTACCGTTCTGCAAATAGCAAAACGGAGCCATGATAGCTCCAAATAAAGGATGCATCCAGTTGAGGAAGCATGCCAATGGCCAAATATATGGCCACTGGCATTTTTATGTGTTGCAAAATAATAAAAATATTTTTTTTTTCCTCGATCTCCGATGTTTAATTATAGCGCAGTGCCACACAAAGGTGCGGTGCACTAAAAACCAGAAAAACAAAAAATAAAAGCCACAAATAGGGATTTAATTCAAAATATTCATCTGCCATGCAAGTGAATGGCAGTCTGAAGACAACATGGCTACTGAGTAGTGGTTGCTAAGGGGGGAAGCTCAGTCTGAAACATGTAACCAAGCATTACTAGGCAATCCTATGCAAATGAGTATAAGGATAGTGAATCCCAATTTTCCCTGCTATGTGAACCATGTCCCTAGAGTGTAAGAGTAGGATAAGGGGAGTAACAGAGTAGAAGATGGTTGACATCATGAGAGGGTATGTATCAAAAAGACTGTAAGCTTATTGGAGCAGAGTGGCATGTGTTTGCTTTGAGTTACTCAGGACTAGAAGAGGCGTGTCTACAGTTGTCTAAAGTGAAACCCAGAAACCGAAGGTGTACGCTGTGGCTATCACTAAAGTTTCTTGCAGCGCTGCTTACACTGTGTGCGCGCGTGTAAACCCGTCTAAGCCTGTGTGTGTGTGTGCACCCGTGTAAGCCTGTGTAAGGCTGTCTAAGCCTGTATACATGAATGTGCACCCGCCTAAGCCTGTGTAAGCTTGTGTAAGCCTGTGTGCGCGCGTGTGTGCATGTTTGCGCTTGTTGGTGTGGTGCTGCCCACTGTGGAGACAGAAATGGGAAAAGGAAGGAAAAGAAGTAGTAGGAAGTTAACCAAGGAGAACTAGCAGAGCTGCCAGGTGAAATCAATCAGAATCAGCCAATTACACAGGCAGTACACTAGCCCAGCCCAGCCCAGCACTTAAAACTCTGCAAACAACATTCCCCCATGTTTTTCTCAGAAACACTGCAACACTGTAGTCAACAAAGAGAAGTGAAAACTTAAAAAGCTTAAAATGAGACATAAAAATGTTAGGGGCTGCCATTGCTGTTATAAAGCAACATGTGCAAGATGCTGAGGGTGGCGCCATTGCGAATGCTGTTGAGAAAGCCACAGTGAGGAGATGGAGAAGAGTGTACAGACTCAGGGTAACCTACCAGGGGCTACATGAGCTGGAGATAATGGAGGGCTGTAGAGTGGACAGAGAGCTCCTGCAGCAAATTGTTGATCTGTGCAGGTCATGCCTCACACACAGAACCAACAGAGGAGAACCCATCCCAGTGGAAACCAAGGTATGTATTGGCCTAAGAATACTAGCAACAGGTACCTTCCAGAGACCAACTGGTGATATGATGGGGATTTCACAGGCATCAGCATCAAGGGCACTGCACCAGTTCCTGAATGCCATGTCAGCACACGTCGGTGATCATGTATATTTCCCAATCCCCCTGAGGTACTGGCCAGCAATATGCATCTCTTCCAGTAAATAGCGGAATACCCTGAGGTAGTGGGTGCAATTGACTGCACGCACATACACATCAAAGCACCAGCTGGTGAGCGGGGTAGGGCCTACATCAACTGACAGGTTGTGTGTGATGCCCAGGGCATAATACTGAATGTGTGTGCTGGCTGCCCTGGAAGCTACCACAATCCCCATATCTGGCATCTGTTGCAGCTGTACCAGATATTTGCCAATGAGGACATCCCTGACTGTCACCGAGTGGGGGATGTTGGATACGCACTGGAGCCATGGCTGATGATACCCATCCGAAATGCACGCACACCTGAACAAGAACTCCATAATGAAGCACATGCACAAACACAAAATGTAATTGAGCGTGTGTTTGGGAGGCTCAAATCATGGTTCCTGTGCCTGGACACATCTGGTGGAGACTTGCAGTACTCACCAACTACATGCACCCAAATCGTCATTGTATGTGCCATGCTACACAATATGATGCTGCAAAAACAGCTGCAGCAGGAACAGCATGGGTCAGGGCCAAACAGCCCCCCACCATTGCCAAGACCTGCACAGGCACAGCTTGACTCAGAGGAGGAACAACCTGAGACTGCCCCAGTAGGCAGAAGGAGGCATGCCCAGTATGCCTTGTCCTTGGCAAAGAGGCAATGCATAGCACATACACTGGCACAGCAGGAACAGTGGAAATTATACCTCTCTCTGATTCGCACATAAAATAAAAGGAATGCCTAACTTGACACTACCTGTTTCTAAACATGTATAGGGAGTGTAATATGTGCATCCAACATAGGCAGCCCTGCAGCACCACCTGAGGCACGATTGCCATGTTTTAAGCAACATAAAGCAGTGCTAAGCAGCTTTCACCAATAACTAGTATATGTAAACAAAATTGCTTGTGCAGTGTTGAGCAAGGTCAGGGAAAGTTGAGCAAAGTCAGTTAAACATGCTCATATCTGCTTTACTGTTCCTTAAGCAGTCTGGTCTGGCCAGCATGAAAATAAAAAGCAGTGACAGGGCTTGAACCCAGGATACTGTGCACAATAGTGGCAGTACTGAACCACTAAGCCATGATAGCATTTCAGTGGCACTGACACAGCAGGACAATTGTACACTAATGCAAACACAAAGCAATGCTGTATCATGCCCCTAAAGAGGCAAATGGGTAACCTCCCCCACACACCTATGTAGACAGAGAACATCAGGCCAGGCGGTGTGATGTGGGTTGTGTAGGCTATGAAGTCACAAGCTAATATATGTGACATTGGATGCTAAGATCTGTAGTACAGTAGTTTGCCTCAAGCCAGTATGATAGGCAACAGTACAGACTGAAATGGTGTCCTGTATATAGCAGTACAGGCATAGCAAATGTGTATAAGTGTCAGGTGAAACCCACATCCTATATACACCCACAGTAACAATCCGGTGTGCCCATGGGTAGAAATGTACAAAGAATAGCTGCCCCCCCCCCTGTATGTAGAAATGTTGATAAGTCTATGCAAAGTGTCTCATGGAAGCCCTGCAGGCACAGCATGATCTCTGTTGATCTATGACACAAAGGTGAGCCCTGCTGTAAAAATACAACTCAATTTACCATACACATATAGTATAAATGTGTATACTGTGCGTGCTCACACACTCCAACAAATGTAGCGGATTTCATTCAGCATCACACTGAAAGGTCATACTGGGCATGCTCACACACTTAAAGAAACAAAGCAAATGTCAAGCAGGAAGATACTGAAAGGTCATACTGGGCATGCTCACACACACAGGCTAAATACGGATATGATAATAAGGGATCTATGAACAAATGTGGATAGTCATCTCTACTTCCAGAAACACATTCACAAAGTGGTCAAAGAATCATGCTATGTGTTCACACAAACTGCCAAGGTCTGTACATGTAGGTCAAAGGAGGTTGCCACTACTCAGCAGTCATCACACCTGTCAGAGAGTACCACAACATACTTGCAATGAATCTGACTAGGCACATTCAGCAGCTAGAAAGACCACTGAAGTACTTAACAAGAGGAGTACTGGCCTCAAATAGTTGCCCCATGCAACAAGACTGAATGTTACCCAATGTGTACTCTGTTGCATACTGTCTACTCAGGAGATCTCTACCCAACAGACAGGTCCATGTCATGGTTACACTCAGATCTGTTCTGAGTTACAGCTCAATGGCACTAAATGTACAGAGCCAACTGATATTGCCAATATCCTGTCAGATGGGATCAGTGTTAACTTTACCACCCTCTCACCCATGAAAGAGCACATCTCTATAATGGAAGACTGCAAAGTTGCTGTCATCACGGCTGCACAGGTAAAAAACACTATCCAAAGCCAGTATCACAGCAGCCATGGGACTAGGTAACTTCCCAGGCTGTGTAGTATCTAATTCCCTGAAGTAAACATTAACATGGAAGGTCTGTGGCTACTGAAGTTTCCAGAGGACTGCAAACTAGGAGCCATCGTTGTAAACAATAAAGATGTGGACATCCTACAAAAGGGCCTCACTGAGACAGATGGCTGTTGTCAAAGCCATGGGCTGTAGCTCAATGCCAAAAGGTGCATTATCATCACCTTTGTTAAAAACTCTGTAGCCAAGAACTACAACATAGGTGGTAGTACACTTCACACTGTAAGTGTGACAAGAGACCCTGGGTCACAGGTGGACAGTGGATACAACTGTGATAAGCACATTCCCACAGTAGTCAGGAAACCCTCTTATGTGGCACACCTCATCACAAAATGTGTCTCATGCAGAATAGAAGAGGACATTGTTCCCCTCTACTCACCACTCACTAGAACTATAAAAGAGTACAATGCCACTGTAGCTATGTACCTCCCAAGACAACTACAGCAACTGGAAAGCCAGCAGCAATACCTCACAAAGAGCATTAGTGGCCTGAAATACATGCCATACACAGACCATCTAAAATGCTCCATCCATTCCCTTGCATATCGCTTACTCAGAGGTGTTCACTGCCTAACATACAAAGCTATGTCAAACATAGAGCTGTTGGATATGCTCCATGTAAAACACTCACAATCACTCTGACCTTTGGACCCAAAACCACAAGTGAAATACAAAAGGAAGGGGTGTACCCATTTACCTTGTGGATATCCACACCTTCAGGTTACTGGCACAGCATGAGGCCTTGAAGACCATGCAAATGCAACTAACATTGGGCAAAGCTGCCCATCAGATAGTAGCCTGCTACAGATCATGTACCTTGTCTCAGGAACCTCACTCAGTGTTCCGGAGAAAATGGCAAATATAAAGGTCCTATCAAACACCATTATATGAGGAGATTACAACTACCCAAACATTGAGTGGGTGAATTACTCTTATACAATGTCCTTTGCTCAATGTGTCTTAGAGTTAAAAAACTCTAAGACCCTGGAACAGCTGGTCACCACGTCCACTAGAGGTGACAACATACTGGACATGATCATCACCAACATGGGGTACCAGTGTTCCACAACAGAGATAAACCCCTCGCTGTTAATAGCAGATCATTAAGTAATCACAGTGGACATCCACATCCCACCCACCCCACCCAGTCAATGAAACCATTGTGAGGACATTTGCAAAAGCAAACTGCACACTTCCCAAGACCAAAGTGGAAAGTTTTGAAGACCTCTTGCTATAGTATAATGGTATACAATCTGCAGAATCATTTACAAGTGCATCCTATGAGCATCTACAAGGATGCATGGAATGAGACATCACAGATAAAACCAAGATGCACTCCTCCAAAAATAGGACAACAAGCAGATGGTTGTTGTCCATAAATAAGCTAGACAAGTGAAGGAGGAAACGAACACATGATAGATCTAACTTCACTAAAGGAAAGGCATCACTGATCATTATCAGGAAAAAACAATGATCGCTCATAAAATAAAACCAAGGACAGTTTCTAAAGACAAATAGCCAAGGAATGTAAGAATAACAACCACAAAGCCTTCGGTAGCTACACAAGACATGTAGGTGTCAACTTCCAAATATGTTGTCAGCTACTGAAAAAAGGAATTAAATACACCAAACCAACTTTCATTGCCCACATCCAGGGGGACAAGTTCAGTGTAAACTCCCCCATCACCCCCAAAAGGGCCTGTGTCCATCACAGAAGGATGCAGAGACCCAGATGTCATGGACATGCAGGTAAAGACAGCCCTCACAAAAGCTAAGAACATAGCATCAATGTGACTGTATGTTGTCCAAGGCTGCATTTTACACTAGGCCCATAAAGAACTACACCCTCACATACATTCACTGTCCAGACTCAAGTGTACCACAGGCTATGTACCCAAAGAATGGCATACACTAATAGTCATCCAGCTCCACAAAGGGTGTGCCAAAACAGAACCTGGAAACCATTGCCCAATATGTCTACTCAGCCGGGTTTACAGAGCTATTGAGCAAATTGTCATGGAACCCATACACTGAGACATTGGAGATCTCCAGACACTGGACTATACATAACTTCGCCTTGTTAAAGGCAGTGCCTGGCTCCCAAACCTGGTTGACTTATTTAAAACAGTTACCAAGAACATAGATGGAGGTGAAAGTAGTCCACACAGCCCACCTGGACCTCACTAAGGGCTTACTACACCATTCCCCACTCTGTCATCATGGACAAGTGTACCAGCTTGAACATTAACAGCTATTACACAGGATGGGTGGCCAAGTGGCTCACAGATCAAACACACATGTTCATAGTTGCGGGTGCCATGTCCAACTCTAAGCCAGTCACAAATGGCATCCCACAGGTCTTGGTCCTGGGACCCCATCTGTTCAGTAGATACTGCTCAGAGGTAAGCATGGGAGGTGTATGGCTGAACAGGTTTGCAGATGAATGGTAACTGTGGTCCATAATCAACTGTACAGCTGACACAGACATCCTCCAGAAGTGTCTTACAGAGACAGATACCTGGTGTCAAAACAATGCCCTCAAGCTGAATGGCAAAGAATGTACAGTCATCCCCTTTGGGTAAAACAAAGTGCACACAAATTACCACATAGGTGGTAATCCAGCATGTACGGAGAAAGTTATTATGGCCCTGGGGACACAGGGAAATAGTAAACTCATCTTTGATGATCACATGGCCAAAGTGTTTTGACATTCCTTCAATGTAGCCCATCTAATGTCACCTAATGTAACCCACTTCGTATAGTCTGATGATGTCACCATCCTACAAATAACCTGTGGAAAGAATAACTCACAGTAATGTGTAAAGTGTGTTTTGTTAATGTGTACTCCTGTAGTATCATGAAGTAGTTAGGTAGGGGACTGAATCCTACAGTTGACAACTTTGTGTGTTTGTGTGTGGTCTCCTTGGGAAGGAGCAACCTTTTAGGAGAGTAGTAAAACACCTCAAAAGCGGTACACTAACCTTTGACAAGTCTGATGATGTCACCATCCTACAAATATACCTGAGGAAAAAAGAGCTCCCAGTCATGTGTATAGTGTGTTGTGGTAATGTGTACTTCTGTAGTATCATGACGTAATTAGGTAGGGGTTTGAATCCTGCACTAGATAGCTGTGTTTGTGTGTGGTCTCCTTGGAAAGGTGCAACCTTTTAGGAGAGTAGTAAAAACACCTCGAAAGCAGTAAACTAACCTTTGTCAAGTCTGATTATGTCACCATCCTACAAATATACCTGTGGAAAAGAGCATTCCCAGTAATGTGTATAGCGTGTCAAGTTAATGCATACTTCTGTGGTATTATGAAGTAGTTAGGTAGGTATTTGAATCCTGCACTAGACAACTGTGTTTGTGTGTGGTTTTCTTCATAGGTTCATAGGTTCATAGGTTTATACTAGGCTATCTGCCCTAGGGCATTTATAAGCCTAGCCAGCATGTGTGTGGCTTTCACCACCCCTTAGGGTGAAGAATACTATACCCATTAGTTTGCCGTGCCTCTGTCCAGTAGTGATACAGAGATGATCCCCGGGGTAAACCTACGATCTCCCATCCACTGGTCAGGATTCCTCTTGAACAGAGCCAGTGAGGGGCTCTGCCTCACATGGACCGGGATTCTGTTCCATAGCATAGGGAGTCTCTGGGTGATGAATCTGTCCCTCCAGCACATCCTATTTATATCCGTGTTGAGGTTTAAGTCTCTTGCTCTCGTGGCTCTGGTGGATTTGGATTTTTTGAGGTGGAGCATGTCCATTAATTCCGGGTTGGACATGGCCTTGTATGTCAGGCACAGATCACCTCTGAGCAGACGGTATGCGACTGACTAGAGCTGGAGTTTCTTCAGTTGGGCAGCATATGACATATTTTTGAGCCCCTTTATCCTTTTGGTGAGGAACTTTTGGGGTCTTTCCAATTGCTGCAGGTGTTGGGTAAGATACATTCCGAATGGGGCATTGTACTCAATCATTGGTCTGATAAGTGAAGAGTACAGGGGAACAATGACCTCCCTTGATCTGGATGTGAATCCCTTCATGATCAGGTGGGCAATGTAGAAGGTCCTCCTAACCACTTTGGCAATGTGAGTGTCAAAAGAGAGGTTACTGTCAACTTGGGTCCCCAGGTCCCTGATAACCACTTCCGTGCTTAATGGATTGCCACCTATGTGGTAATTTGGGGTTACCTTGTTTTTCCCAAAGGGTATGACTATACATTTTTTGGCGTTTAGCTTAAGGCCATGGCTCTGGCACCAGTTATCTGTTTCTATGAGACCTCTCTGAAGGATATCTGTGTCTGATGGATTCTCAACTATGGCGCCCAGTTTGCAGTCATCTGCAAACTTTGTCAGCCACAATCCTTTTATGTTTGCCTGCACTTCTGAAAAATAGATGACGAACAAGAGGGGGCCCAGGACTGAGCCCTGTGGGACACCGCTTGTGACCGGCTTGGAGTCTGACATGGCACCAGCAACTCTAACCCTGTGGGTTCTGTCCTTAAGCCAGTTTGCAACCCATGTTGTGACATATGGGTTTACATTTAAGCTGGTGAGCTTATCTATGATACCCGAGTGGGGTATTGTGTCGAAAGCTTTTGTAAGGTCAAGGTAGGCTGTGTGAACCGCCTTACCCTCATCAATGGCCTTGGTGACTGTTTCAAAAAAGTCAACCAAGTTCAAGAGGCATGATCTGCCCTTGACAAAGCCGAATTGGGTAGGATCCAATGTCTGTAGGTCCCCAATGTCCTTATTTATGAGTTCCATTATGATCCTCTCCATAGCTTTGCAGACCAGGCTTGTTAAGCTTATGGGGCGCTAATTACCAGGGTCCTTAGAAGCACCACCTTTGTGGAGTGGGACCACAGTTGCCGTATGCCACTCTTTGGGTACGTATCCTGTGGTAAGGCTAAGATTAAACAGCAGCCTTATGTGTGGGTTTAGTTCCTCATTGAGTTCGTGTAGCACACAGCCGGGGACACCATCCGTTCCCATTGATGCTGTGTTTTTAGCTTTAGAGAGAGCAGCTCTCACCTGGGCATTTGAGATGTTTGGGAGGCTACATTCTGCTGGGATAGATATTTCTCCTTTTGAGGGGGAGGGAGGGGAGAAATTTGCACTGAACCTGTCTGCCAGTATGTTGGCAATGTCTGTGGGTTCAGTGATTTTTGTATCATTTTGGACTAATTCTGAGCATATCTGGGAGTTTCCACCCAGGTTTCTAACATAGCTAAAGAAGGCCTTATGATTGTCTTTTGAGTCCTTGGTGATTTTTCTCTCAAAGTTGGCCTTGGATGATTTTATGAGTGAACGTAGTTTTTTACTAGTATTGATCAGAGATGTCTTCCCTTTTAGGGATTTTGCTCTATCTTGTAGTAGCTTTCTCCTCTTGTTGTAAAGTTTGTTTATGGCTGGGGTCCACCAGACCGGGCGCTTGCCTTTGGTAGAAAAGGTCTTGATTTTATTTGGGATTGCTTGATCCATGCAATCCTGGAGGTGCTCGTAGAAAGCATTTGTAAGGGATTCAGCAGCGTGGGTTGTGGTTTCCACTGGCTCAGGGGCCTTGAAGGATACCACACCAGTCTTAAGAAGTGTGAAGTTGGCTTTTGAGAAGTTCTTCACTGTGGTCTTTTTTGTTGGGGGTGGGGGCGGGATGTGGATCTCCAGTGAGATTAGTTTATGGTCTGATCTCACCAATGAGGGATATACTTCCGGTGTGGAGCATTTTGTCCCCATGTTTGTGATAATCAGGTCTAGTATATTTTCTCCTCTTGTGGGAATGGTGACTAGTTGTTCCATAACATTTGAGTTTATGAAATCCAGGAACCTTTGGGCTAGGGTATTGGGGGTTGAGTAATGTTCCCAGTCTATGTTTGGGTAGTTGAAGTCACCCAATATGATGGTGTTTGGAGAGACATTTATACTCTCCAGTGTCTTCAGGAAGGCTGTGTGGGGTTCCTGAGTTTGAGATGGTGGCCTGTAACATGCTACAAACTGTAGGGCAGTTTTGCCTATGGTTAATTGCACCTGGATGATCTCCGATGCTTTGTGCGTTGCCACCAACCTGGAGGTGTGGGTATCCTTGATGAATATGGATACACCCCCTCCTTTTGTGGTACGGTCCGGGTTTTGGGGCCGGAACACATGATATGAGGTAAAACGTGATAGTGCCGGGGTGCTCTCAGGAGCCTTGAACCAGGTTTCAGTCACAGCACAGACATCGATGTTCTCCATACTGAGGAGGGCTTCGAGAGCATGTATCTTGAGATTTAGACTTCTGGCATTGAGCAGCATTACCCTTAGTTTTTTTCCATTATTGTTTTCTAGGGCGGTAGGTTTAGAATTTGAGCCTTGCCTAAAAAAGGCACTATGGGGGTGGCAAGAGCCTTTGCCAATATCCGGAAACCCAGGGGTGACAGGTGAAAGCCATCCCTTGCGAAGTAGCGTGGCTTGTCAAGCATGTCATCCCACACAGACAGACATTGGCTCCCCTTAGAATGACACCAGAAATTAAGCCAATTATTAAAACTGATCATTTTGTCTCTGTATTGTGGCATCATTCTTGGTGAAGGTAGGATACTGCTCAGGGTCAGGGTCATACCAGCCTGAGCTACATAATCTAAGAGCTCCTCTATGTCTTTTTTCATGTAGTCCAGGGAGGTACATCTCAGGTTGTTCACACCGGCATGGACAATGACTGAGTCATACTTGTACTTGCTGTGGAGTGACCTGAGTGCTTGTGTTATGTGGCGGATTCTAGCGCCCAACAGACAGCTTACTTTGGAAGGAGCAACCTTTTAGGAGAGTAGTAAAAACGGTAAACTAACTTTTGTCAAGTCTGATGATGTCACCATCCTACAAATATACCTGAGGAAAAAAAAGAACTCCCAATAATGTGTATAGTGCATAGAGGTTTGAATCCTGCACTGTACAACTGTGTATGTGTGTGTGTTGGTGTGTGGTCTCCTTGGGAAGGAGCAACCTTTTAGGAAAGTAGTAAGAGACCTTAAAAGTGGTAAACTAACCTTTGTCAAGTGTGATGATGTCACCATCCTACAAATATACCTGAGGAAAGGAGAATTGTCAGTAATGTGTACAGTACGGCATGTTAATGCATATTCCTGTAGTGTCATGAAATAGTTAGGTAGGGGTTTGAATCCTGCACTGGACAACTGTTTGTGTGTAGTGTCCTTGGGAAGGAGCAACCTTTTAGGAGAGTAGTAAAACACCTCAAAAGAGGTAAACTAACCTGTGTCAAGTCTGATGATGTCACCATCCTACAAATATACCAGTGGAAAAGAAAACTCCTAGTAATGTGTATAGCGCATTGTGTTAATGCATACTCCTGTAGTTAGGTAGGGTTTTGAATCCGGCACTTGGTGAGTGTGTGTACTGTATGTGTGTGACACTGTTGTTCAATGTGTTGTGGGTTTTGCTTTTACTACTGTATGACATATCAGTATGCATTGCACATGTGAGCTAGCTGTGTGGCAAATACATATACATACATGTTACCTCAATGATTGCATGTGTGGGAACCCTGCTTTCTCCAAGAACACAGCTGCCATCTTTGACAGACTGTGCTGCTGCTTCCCAGACCTTAGGTCATATCTATATGCTTGTGACAAGCCCAGCCACTACAGTGATCTCTGGCCAAGGTCATCTGTGTCACACAAACTCATTACAGTTCCTATTGGAATTTGTGAGTGAGGGTTTATGGCCGAGGTATATCTCAGACCTGTTCAAACGCAGCAAAGTCTATCAATGATGACTATTCATAACAGGTGTAGAACAACCTTTGTGGATATGCATGCAAACCCCTTATTGCTTATGTGATCCACCGAGGGATTTCAAAATACCTTTGAAAATGTGATTAACAAAGGAGAGATGACGTAACACTTGGTTGCATGTAAACATTGGTACCTGTTCATCATGTTGGTGGCTACTACCTATGTGGTACTGTGGGGATAATATGTTCCGTAAAGGTGGATGACTATGCATAGTTTGGCTTATAGCTTTACAGCAGGGGTTTGACAACAGGCATCTGTCTGTATGATACCCTTGTGGAGGATGTGTGTGTTATCTGGAGAATGCATTATAGGCCACAGTATTCATTACCAGACATGGACGGACATATCTCTACCTAAGAGAGCTATATGCCAAACAGGAGTGGTGTCAGTAATGGGTGCAGGTGAATACCAGTGGTTACTAGCATAGTATAGTACCTGAATGATCCAAATGTTGCTGTGTGTCCTACATCTGTGTGTCGGTTGTCAAGACATCATCTAACAATTGGTTATGGTCAGGCTGTTGAAGTGACGTATACTACCAGAATGCAAAACAATGACAGATAGTAACAGTATCACCCACATCACAGTGTCAAACCATGTCATACACACATGTGTAGTCAGGTTCTGAAATGTGTGTAGTGCAATGAATACTGGCCACCAATAGAAACTATGGAGTGTTACTGTGAAATACAGAGCATGTCACCCTGCCCATGTGTCCACTATGCACGTACATGCAGACAGTGCACCTCCACCATGTTCACAACTGTACACCTGCAAATCTGTGCTACACACATCCCACACATACTGTCCACTCTCTAACACATGCTGCCAATACTGCACACATCAGCCAAGTGGCACGTGGCTGGAAAATACAAAATTGAAACCAACACTGGTGTAAACAACACTACAATGACAATCATAGCTTTAATGCATCATGTTTGCTCAGCTACACCTTCAAGCATATCATTACACTCTACTGCTGACAACATGCTAACATTGCTATACTGCTATAAAGACATCCTGTGCATCAGCACCATGGTAGCCTGTTCCTGCATCGATGTTACAGATGACAGGAGGTGGCACAGGTTTTATCATATGCACAGGGTGTGTTGTTGGTTTGCCAGAGGCCAGGCCTACAGTGAGCCATCCAATCAACATGTGTGTGTGTGTGTGTGTGTGTGTGTGTGTGTGTGTGTGTGTGTGTGTGTGTGTGTGTGTGTGTGTGTGTGTGTGTGTGTGTGTGTGTGAGGGGCAAGAACACTGGTATGGGCCAATGTTGATGTAATATGTGTGGGTATGTGTTAGCCCTAGGTGTCTGGAGTATGTGTGTGTGTCTGTATGTACACAGTTCCACCATGTGGCTGCCATATACCGGTATTTGTGGGACAGCCACAGACTGTACCTGCGAGGCTTTACAGATCACCGTCTCTGGCCATGGATATGGTACCTGTGCCTGGCAGGGGTGCTACTAATACTATCAGGTACTAAGCCAGACTGGGTACCATCCCCAGAGGTGGATTGATGTACATTGGACACAGGTCCCTGCTGGGACTGTCCAGAGCCACATGCATGTGGTCTTCTAGGATGTTCTATGGGCAGCCCACCCCCAACATTGCTGGAACTGGTACTGGCACTATGGGAGTGGCTGTGGCTTGAGGGATGTCAGTGGTGACTGCCAGCTGCTGATGTTGCTGGCATACATCCACATCGACAACTCAACCGTCCCGTACTGTCCTGACACATGGACATGACATTGCGGAGGATATCTAATGTCTCTCCCCAATATCTATCAGTGACCTCGTGTGTAATGACGGATGGCACCTACTAGGTGATGGATACTGTCAATGACAGTGGTGTTATGTGCCTTCTCTGCCCTTAGTCCCTGTCTGGTGTACCGTTCCATACGTGTCTGTACCTCCATGACAGCCTGGAACATGCGTGACGTTGTCAGACCTGTGGCACGTCTGCCAGTGGCATGATGAGCAGCAGTGCTCCTACAAGAACCCCTGGACATCTGCCTATGCGGTACCCTGCCAGACATCTGGGTATGGCTGCTGTGTCAAGATGCACGTGCCATAGATACCACACTGTCCTGGCCAATGCCAACTGTACACTGTCCCTCAGCTAAGGGCATTGGTGATGGATGTATTGGCAGTATGACTGTATGCATAGATGGGGTGGACAGTTGTATACTGTCGATTGGTGGCCCAACAACAGACCCTATCAAACATGCCTGTGCCTCAACACACCTATCATCAGTATCACTGTTTTGCTCTGTGACATCAGTTTCCCTGCAGCAGTGAACCAGCGCAAAGTCAGAACCTGTGAGAGGAAGACAGGAAACACACTTTACGACCTGTACATGATGTCGGCACACATGCACACATGAACACATGAACACATGAGCACATGCACACATGTACACATGCACACATGCACACATGAACACATGAATACATGCACACATGCACACAAATGCACTCCTCACTAAAGCACACACACACACACACACACACACACACACACACACACACGCACACACACGCACACACACACACACACACACACACACACACACACACACACACACACACACACCACCAGCAATCCAGAACATACTCAGTAGCAGGTGATGGTGGGGTACAGTATCACAATGCAAACAGTTATATCACATGTGTCAGCATGCAGGATGTATGTTTTCAAACAGCATGCAGTGTGGGTGTTGACAGCCCTTGACAATAACACTATACATGTCTTTGATGCATGTGTGTTGTTGTTTAGTGATTGGCCTCACCATGGAATGCGCTGTGTACATGGACATGACAGTGCTGTGCAAGTATTATAAGCTCTGCAATGTCCTGTGCACCATCTCTCACAGGTATACATACCATTGCTGGATGTCGATCTGTGTCTCACATAGATATCCATTTCTGATTAGAGCATCTGTGTCTTCAGCAGATAATTGTGGACACAGGATTAGCCCATCATGCTATGTATACACACAGGATGAGTGGTGCATGTTTACCTGATGGAATACCATTGCTCAACATGGCCATTGTACAGTGGTTATGGTGAGTGTAGGACATATTGTGGACATGCCAGTGCCAGACATGACATGGCATGCTACAACACAATTGCAACATTAAAAATTGCATAGACACAGTGTGTGCCATGTGACCTATACACTCAATAGCATTACAAGACATATAGGTGTCACTTTGTACAAATGGTGGTTGCTATGCATATTGTGTATAGGTGTCTATGTTTGCACACACAACATTGAGGTGCTTAGCAGGTAATGCTATGTGTAGTACTGTGGTCACTGTAACTGGATGGGGTGTACTACCATGAGCCATCATCATGCAGCATCATGTGGTCACTCAAGGCTACTAATGTGTGCCAGACTGGCACATACCATGCTGTACCAAAACTGCAGTATCATGGCTGCATTCACCATTTCACAGCCAGTTGTTACATGGGTTTGTAAGGTGCACAATAGGGGGCATTGCCTACCACGAATGTGTTATGTGTCGAAGAGTGTCGCACAGCCACATGTGAGGCATCTTCCCCTCAGGTATATTATGTGTGCTGTGTGGATGACGTGTGGGATACTGTAGTGTGACCTTACAGCGGGCATCTGAATACGCCATGTGTAGCATGTTAACGTGTACTGCGTATAACAAAGTTGTGCATGTTGTGTGCATGTGTATCGACTCTGCCTATCCAATGTCCACATCAGTCTTGCCACAATTGTGTTGAATGCCCTGTGTATTGTATGTGTTTTAGGCAGCTACCCATGTTACTGGGATGTGCATAGTCTCACAGCAAACATGCACAGCATGCATTATGCGTATGTGTGTTACGTGTACATGGCCTACACCTCACCTATGACATGCACATTTTATTAGCAGTATTAAAGGTAGAGCACACTCACCAGCATGGGTCGGCTGCCTTGCTGTCACACCAGAGGGACCTACAAGGATATGAGACACTTTATCAATGGCAACAACTGTGGCATTGCTACTGTGTGTGCAATTGTACAGTAGTGCAACAGTTGACAGTCATAGGCCTACAGATTGTATTCCTAATTATTACTATTGCACAACACTAGGCACCACATCATCTAACTACACAGTACACATCTCACATAAGCATGCTCTATCAATAGAGGTAATAGTAGTCTACAGCTATGCCATGTTACCTGCATGCGCCATGTCAGCTTGCTGGGTGGCTCCAGCCTCCATGATGACACTCGTTAGTTCTTGGGGTTGTTGTTGGCCGAGAGCCACCTGACTCAGGAGCAGCTCCTCCACTCTGGTGAGGGGAGATGGATGGCTACCCCCCACCTGTGGCAAGCTGCTGTCTGTGGATATCAGACGCACGCTACCGGGCATGTCTAATTAAATCACTGCAGTGATGGCATACCTGCTCATATGTCCGGTTATGCATGCCTATGTAATTTCCCTTATGGACAAGCTCTTGCTACAGCGCAGTCCGCTCATGCTGGTCCTGGCTGGTTCTGGAGAACAGCAGGGCATACTGCTGCACCAGGCTGGATGTGATAACCTCTTCCTCTGCCGTGTTATAGGCAGGATTACGATGGTGGGACATAACCCTGGAAGACAATGAAACAATATGTCTGAGCAGGTCATGTGGCACACGTAACTTTCTAATGTACATATATCAATTAAATGCCATATATAGCACCCTATTGGCTGTCAGAAGATACACAATTTCAATACCACATGTCAGTTCTCACTCCACAACTGCCTGACAGTGCCTGGCACACTCTATATATCAAACCATGTTTTGCACAGCAACAAAGCTATAACAGTATGTAATACTGTACAACAGTACATTGCACACTGTATGCGACACAAAGCACAACTTAGACACAGGAGGTATATATCATGCTAATGCATCATGAAAAGTGTAATCCATTGCAATTATTGTAAAGTCCAGTGACAGTATTACCAGTATACCACACTAGTCATTGATGGCAGACCCTTGCCTAACATATATGCACGTTCGTGAATATAGGTAGCATACTGCTGTACTAGACTATACATGTTTCTAGATATGCAGTTATATCCTGTAACACACATATGACCGTGGCCATGGTACAGGCATACACACACACACACGCATCAGACATACATACCAGACACATAGGTATGGTAACCCAAGTGACCTTTACCTGTGTACCTTACAGTACTGTGTGTCAGTAGTTACGAGACCTTTACCTGAGGTATGTAATCTGTGAGGACTACAGGGAACACACGAAACAGTGGTTCCAATAAATGTGGACATACACCACATACTGTGCTGTTTAGGCATACAGCTTCAGGTAGTACTACAGTTCATACAGGAGTTGGATTCACCAGCAGTAACACTCAATAATCATACATGCACTGCTTTAGCCTACAATGGGCACACCAGTCGACAACAAGGGACTACGTCAGACCGTATGGCATACTGCTTTTTCAGCCTAGCAATTGTATACACATCTTTTGCTGGGATCACAGCTAGGACACATAATGCCATGACAGAAATAGTTTCCCACTAAGCTATCACACATAAACCGACACTGACACATTCACCAACACATTCACCATCACACTCAGTCAACCTCACATAGCAATTATTGCAACAAGTACATGTGGATGTGTATCACTTCATAGGTAGGTAAGAGGCTGTTGGCCCTAGGACCTATAGAAGCCTAGCCATACACTACCCTGGCCTTTGACACACAGGTCATTGCATTTCACGTGGCCCTGTCAAGTAGAGACACAGAGGTGATTGCCAGGGTGTATTCACTATCTCCCGTACAATCTTCAGGATTATTTATGATGACTGCTAATTAGGAGCTTTTTTTGCTATGGATAATTGGTTTGTTCCAGAGTATGGGATGTCCCTGAGATGGGAATCTATCCCTCCAGCATGTGCTGTTTATTGTGGTCAAAAGGTCTGGGTCCCTAGAGCGTGTAGCTCATAGAGATTGTGATCTGTTTACGTGCAGCATGTCCAACAGCTCTGGGTTTGACATAGCTTAGTATGTTAGGCAGAGGTCACCTCTGGATAGGTGGTATGTGACACAGTGTAGTTGTGGGTTTGTGAGATGGTCTGAATAGGGCATCTGTTTGAGGCTGGTATTACTCTTTGTGAGGTATGTCTTTGTCGTTTCCAGTTGCTGTAGATGTCTTGTGAGGTACATACCACATGGGGCATTGTACTCTAAAATGGGCTTTGTGTGTGATGAGTAGAGGGGAACACTGACCTATATTTCCCTGGATGACACACCTTTTGTGATGAGATGTACCAGGTAGACAGATTATATGACTAGTGTGGCACCGTTATTATCAAAGGGGAGACTACTGTCCACCTGTGTCCCATGGTCTCTTATCACACTTTCGGTGTTAAGTAGACTACCACCTATGTGGTAGTTCATGGGTACGGAGTTTTGCCAGAAGGGATGCCAATGCAGTTTCAACATTGAGCTTGAGTCCATGGCTTTGTCACCAGGCATCTATCGCAGTAAATATGACCCTGCACACACACACACTCATAAATATAAACATACATTGGTGTACATATAGATATACATATAGGCACATATACGGTCCACCTTTCATGGTGAGAATATCAATTATGCGAAGGTTGCGAGGTATACTGTTATGTAATAATATTGCACAGTGTTGTGTGGAATGAATTGAAGGTGTTCTTAGCACATGTAGCTTTAGCAGGCCTCACTGGCTACAACACTGCAAATCTGACAATTCATACCCACAGCGTTTAACCACCACATGTCATATACCAGCATTGTATGTTGTCTTGTTTGCCACACATTACAACCTTATGCACATAACAACCTTCAACAACATATATATGTCCACCCTTCACAAACAGTTGCAGTATGTCCCTTGCTCTATGCACATGTACAGATGTTAATATATCTGGCACAGACAGATCTCTCTGTATGTGTGTGCCATACACACACAAGGTCCACACTGTTGTAAGTCCATGGACCTCACGGCTGACCTGTTGGGCCTTGCTGCAACATGAACAGGTATCACATGTGAGCACACAGTAATATTAGAGAGTGTATATATAGCTGCAAATGCTAGGTTAGCATACTAGCCTGGTACAGCTGTTGCCAATTCTAAGCTACACGTAAATATGACTATCATGCACTTGTTACTCTGTCGCATCCATGTTTATATAACTGTATGCGTTACTCCCCCAAAAAGCCATTGTACACACTACTGTACAGAACACAGATAACATGGATCAGATGTTTGACATTTAATGCTGAACTACATATGTCACAGTCATATCCCACTGCACACAACTACACACTGATTTCTCCATGGCAGTAGTTATGCAGGGCATCTGTGCATAGATACGTACTGCTGCCACATATGGATGATTCAAAGTATGTAGAGTACTCTTCAAAAACATCTACTACATGCCAGTAAACACATATCAGTTACATACCTTCCCTTTGTATGCGTTTGTATTATTAAGTTCCATGTGTGTAAAATTTTTTATTTTTTTTTATTTATATCTAATTTTTTTGTTTTGTTTTTTATCTTGTTTTTTTTTGCTGTTGCTGTGGCTGTTGCTGTTGTTGTTGCCGGTGTCTGTCTGTCTGTGTGTGTCTCTGTGTCTCTCTCTCTCTCTCTCTCTCTCTCTCTCTCTCCATGGCTGCAATGAAATTATTGCATGTGTGGACAGCAAGTATAGCCTGCTTTTAGCGGTATCTGCACATGTGCATGTTATGGCCTCTGCACCAATTGGTGGCCACCATTTGGCAATTGCATGCAGCCTGCTGGGTAATTGTAGTACTCACTGTCATAGCAACCCAATTCTATAAATTGCTAGGTCAGGTAGGTGTAGGCCTTTCAGATTTCCAAAGTGGAGCCCATGCTTGTTTGCTGTGGACACCGTAGTGTAAGTCAGAAGGTTGGTATACTTCTTATATCTGAAGCTAGGGGTGTAGCCAGTGATTTGAATGTTGTACTCAGACCTGAATATTGCCACTTCCAGTACACAGTTGACAGTGTATAATTGTACTCACCCTTACAAATGCTAACACAAGATATATGGGAGTATTTAGTTTCTTTTCTACTTATACAATTAGCTGCCATACATACATAGTTATTGAGATGTTTTCATTTGGCACATGAACTGTTTGGGAACTGCTATACTGTGGATATTAATGTACTCACTTCTGCACAGTTTATGCTTTTTATTTTGTTGGCATTATCACAGGATGCTCATGAAAACTGGACAATTTCAGTACTGAATATGCCTACCTACATCCTTATTGTACCTTGAACACAGTGGTAATTTGTACATTTGGGTGGGATACTGTCTGGGGGTTGTAGAGCGCTGCTGTAAAATTATTTCCTGCTAGAATGTGTGGCTCTGTTATCACAGTCATGTAATGCAATTCCACAACAGCTGCCGGTAAAGTTCCACAGAACAGGTTTTGTGTTATGACATTCCTATCTTTCCTTGACATTCACACATTCTGATGCATGATATATATATATATATATATATATATATATATATATATATATATATATATATATATATATATATATATATGTGTCCAAGGTCCAGGGTTCAAAACTGACAGTGGTGTTTTATTTTGCTGCTGAGTAGAACAAGACCCCTCATATGCAGGGTGACTAAGGCATTTTTAAGCAGTTGTAAGCGTGTTTGCACGACACTTAGCAATACTTAGCTAAGCGCACACATGCACACACTCACGCAAGCCCGCTAACTACTGCTTAAAAGTGCTTACTCCCGCTAACCCCCACACTAATTTCTTTGAAAGAAAAGAAAATAGGGTGATAGGAAAGTGGTGAAAAAGGGGTACAAAGAGGGTAAGACAGTAGGGAAAACAGCTTGTGATGTGCGGGATGGGTGTAGGAAGGTCCATAGCTGCCCATTTCTTTAACAGCAACAGCTGTGCATATACTAGTAATTTGGAGGGAAATTTGAAACCTTCCACCCCTGAAAGAGGGGTGGGGACAACGAAGTATGTTGTACTGCCAATTAAATTACAGTTTCTGTGTCCAGCAGACATTTGTGCAAAATGGGCAGCTTTGTATGGGGCATAAATTTTTTGGGGGAACAGATTGCCCATTTTTTTTTTCTTTTACAGGTGAGAGTGGAATGTAGAGTAGGGGAAGTAGGTTTATTTGGGGAGGTAGGCTGGGGAGGTAAACAGACAAGACAAACAAGATGCATACAGGGGTGGAATATGACACATGGGGGGGTGAACACTATTGACAGGGAAGGATGTTTGGTAATCGCAAGCCCATGAGCCCACAGATGGAAAGAGTGGAAGACATCCTCAACAATGGGCAGTCACCACTGCACCTTCATAGCCCAGAGGGTGGCTGTGCTGGAGGCTGTGTAGGAGGGGCAGGCTCACCCATGAGTCACCCCACTCTCGCCTCGAGCTGGCATAGAGGATCAGTGACTGAATGCTGGATCTCCCCACACACCACAGCCCAGACCGTTCGGAGGATGATAGGTGGCCCTCCTCTGGCCGCTCTTGCACGGGGGGATGAGCCCCATCCCCTGCAGTGCTTCCACCCAAAGGTGGCACAGAGCCAACAGAGGAGGAGGTCCCGGGCTGGGCACCTGAACTGCTGGTGCCAGGTGCCATCACCAGCTGAGGTGGGACAGGTGGGTCCGCTGGGACCGGCCTTCCCATACGTTCTATGTTTAGGAGGATTTAATGACATTATGGGTTGGTAACAGCCAACAGCATTCCAAATTAGTTGTAACAGCATGCAGTAATATTCCCATTTACCCAACACACCAGAGTTCCAACAGTTGAACAGCAAGCATAACATATGCATATATAGAACAACAGTGGACATTCCAACAGCATGCAGGATTGATTGGTGGCAACAGGCCACCAAGATTGTGGTGCTTGAACAGAGCACATGCATCAAAGTAAATGCAGATATTTATAAAACAATAGGACATATATCCCAACTAATGTTTTGAGATTAGACATACCCATTGAGGTGTGGAATTGCATTGTTTATGCACATACAGTAGGGTGTAAAAAGATACCTCCATTAACATCTTATATGTACTTATAGTTTACAAGACATTCCTATTGACTGCAAGTGTATATCCCCTACATGTATTATTACACTAGGCAATGTGCATTAAGTTGTGTAATGGGTTTGGCTAGTTCCTTATATACCTGACCTGTATCTGACATACTTACTGTCCAGGATGCAGATGTTACTACTACGTATTTATATATTTTATTTATATTTATATATCTACATATCTGGATGGGTTCACGTGACATTATCAGTATATTTCTACAGCCCCCTATATTTCTAACAGCACACTCACATTTCTGGGGATCACATTAACAAGCTACTCGTGTGCCAAATTTACATATGCATGCCAGCCATTAACCAACAGTTGAGGACTGTATATATGCTTCACAGCTACTGGCACACCCTTCATCCACTTTATATGGGCCTGCCCAACTGTGGGTTGACAGCGCTTAATACAACAGTACTATTTATATAATGCAGGAGTACAACAACATTTCGAAGTAAGTGACATGGACACATGCCAAGAATTATTCCTTTATTAATTACATTACACACTTTTCTAGAGGCTCTCTCATTTATTTGATATTACAGTGCATGCAGAAGACTTATTCAAGATGTATTATACCTTTATTAATGGGTTACAACACTCTTTTCCAGGCTCTCTCACTTATTTTATATAACAGTACATGCAGAAAAATTATTCAGGGCATTTTATGCCTTTATTATTGGGCTACAACACTTTTTTCAAGCTCTCTCACTTATTTTATATAACAATACATGCAGAGTAATTACTACCCTGCCTGGTGGCGCAGCCTATCTGCATAGGCTTGCTAATTCACAGCACGGACACCTGCAGCTGTGAAGTAAATGAAGGGCTATTGAGACATACCTGTCCATTATATAGACTACAATAGATATTCTTAGATACTCCATTCCATGGTTACCTACTCAGTAGTGGGGCATTGTCATTTCCACGGGCCTCTTGTATCCATTGGTTCAGTTGGTCCTGCTTCCATCTCTTCAGGTCTGCATGGTGGTCTCTGTCCTGCTCACCAGTCCGAAGGATGCCTGTGGCACTGGTGAGATCATGTGCTAGATGGTTCCAAGCTTCCACTTTGTACTCCGTGCTTTGGAACTGGCCCTGCAGGAGTCTTGCATCATGATGATGGACAAGGAGCCAAACCATCAGTTTTGACTCCTCAATGCCCCACCGTTGCGCTCGAAAATGAGAGCCCTCTCCAGCACCGGCCATTCTGACTGCAGATGGGAGCAACAACCAGTTATGGCGATTATTCCAACCTATGGGGCTTAAATATGGCTCATTTCCCTCACTTATTTATGATTGGCCGGTTTTGAAAATTCTCAGCTGAGTGCACACCTGCTTAGCACTGAGTAAACTTTCATTAATATGTATATGTATGTTGACAGTGCATGAACAACAAAAGCTGTCATGGCTTAGTAGTTCTGTACTTTGATTATGCTGCACAGTATCCCAGGTTCGAAGTCTGTCATTGCTTTTTGTTTTACTACTGGCCTGACCGGCTAGGAGGTGTGGCTATGTTTAGCCAACTTTGCTCTACTTTGCCTAACGTTGCTCTATGTTGCTCTATGTTGCCCAACGTTGCGATAGTTGGCGCGGTGCACAGCTCCATGCAAAGATGTTTTGTTTGTGCTAGTTGACATGATGCACAGCTATGCACAAAGCCATTGTGCTAGTTAAAGCAGTGCTAAGCTATGGGCAGTTATTCTTAAATGTGCTTAATACTGGTAAACATTGCTTATCAGTGCTTCACATTGCTTAAGATAGGTTACTTATGCATTCATTAGTATGCATGACCGTTTCAACTTCTTATATTTATTTAAAATATTGTTCACTACTACATAGGCCATTTCAATGCATTTTAATAAAATTTAAAAGGTAAACGTCAGGAATTGTTTATATGCAGATATCCTACTGAAAATGGAAAGGGGAGCGGTGGGATTTGAAACGGGAATGCCTTTTTTTTGTGCGAAGGCTCTACCACTATGCTATTGGGCTTAGTTTGCATATTAGAAGTTTATTATCCTCTTCGATGTCTAAGCTGCTTACTGTAGCTAAGCAATGGGCACACCTGCACACACACGCGCAAATACAGGCAGCTATTTTGGGAATAATAAAAAAAATTGTTTTACATTTTATTTCATTTATACAGGGGTTTTGAATGTGGGGGAGTGTAGTGTTGTGGGTATACACATTTGAGCGGACTCGCTCATATCTGCTGACATTTGCAGATAGGGGCGTGGATATTTAGATTGCTCGGCAGTCTGGCACCCCCCCTGCACTCCTACATGGTCTGTGTTAGCCTTAGAGTTGAGTCAGTGCGCCCTCATAAATATGCATGGCGTGCTGACATTATACTCTTAGGTGGTCGTTTCCAAGTAAGACTTAGTCTTACATGGAGGATTACTGAATCCCCCCTCCCCCAAGTTGATAATCAAGCATTAAAACATGTGCGGTATGACATAAATGTTTATTGTGCAAATCATATAAAACTACTTTCTGTGTGCAATGCCATAAAATACAGTGCAGATCATTGTTAATGGTAAACTAACAGATAAGCATCATACACTTGCATTATTTCCAAATGTTAAACAGTTATGTCCTCTCACCACATGTGAAATGCTAATTTAAGAGTTACAACCGCAGTCCAGTCAGTTATTGACAGAATTGTTCAGAATGTTTAGACAAGCTATACAAACATTTTTTTTTTTCAGATGTGCATAAGAGCTTTAGGGTTAGCAGAACAGGATACTGAGAAATATCAGACAGCCCATGCAAAATTACAAGACAAAAAGAATCTGGTTACTAAAGAGTTAAAGCAGAAGTGGTTAGCTTTGCTGACAAAAAAATAATTTACAGCACTCTACTCTACATTTAGGAAAAAGCATACACAGCAGAAGCTAATGCATGGACAAATGTTTTAGGTTCATAGGTTCATAGGTTCATACTAGGCTATCTGCCCTAGGGCATTTATAAGCCTAGCCAGAGTGTGTATGGCTTTCCGCCACCCATTTTAAATTTATTTTGCTATGCCCTTTTTCGAGGTTATTATACTGTGCCTCTGTCTAACAGTGACACAGAAGTGATACCCGGGGTAAACCTACGATCTCCCATCCACTCATCAAGATTCCTCTGGAAGAGAGTCAATGAGGGACTCTGCCTAATCTGGACTGGGATTTTATTCCAGAGTGAAGGGAGCCTCTGGGTTATGAATCTATCCCTCCAGCATGTCCTATTTATTTCAGTGCTGAGGTTTAAGTCCTTTGAGTGCATAGCTCGATGGGATTTGGATTTTCTGAGGTGCAGCATGTCCATTAATTCTGAGTTGGACATGGCTTTATACGTCAGGCACAGATCGCCTCTGAGCAGGCGGTATGCCACTGAGTAGAGCTGGAGTTTCTTTAACCGGGCAGCATACGGCATCTGTTTGAGCCCCTTGATCTTCTTGGTGAGGTACTTTTGGGGTCTTTCCAGTTGCTGCAGGTGTCTGGTAAGGTACATCCCAAAAGGGGCATTGTACTCAATTATGGGCCTGATGAGGGATGAGTAAAGAGGCACGATGACCTCCCCTGATCTAGATGTGAATCCCTTCATGATTAGGTGGGCTATATAAAATGTTTTTCTAACCATTTTGGCCACGTGGTTGTCAAATGAGAGATTGCTATCAACTTGGGTCCCCAGGTCTCTAATTACTTCTTCTGTACTTAATGGATTACCACCTATGTGGTAATTTGTTGGCACTTTGTTTTTGCCAAAGGGGATGACTATACACTTTTTGGCGTTTAGCTTGAGGCCATGGCTCTGGCACCAGTTGTCTGTTTCTATGAGGCCATACTGGAGGATGCTTGTGTCAGCTGGAGAGTGTATTATGGCACCCAGTTTGCAGTCATCTGCGAACTTGGTCAGCCACAGTCCTTCCATGTTGGCCTGTACCTCCGAGAAATATATACCGAACAAGAGAGGTCCCAAGACTGAGCCTTGTGGGGCACCACTTGTAACTGGTTTGGAGTCTGACATGGCTCCAGCTATTCTAATCATGTGGGTTCTGTCCTTGAGCCAGTTTGCAACCCATCTAGTGACATGGGGTTTATATTTAAGCTGGTGAGCTTATCTATAATGCCCGAGTGGGGTATTGTATCGAAGGCTTTTGTGAGGTCCAGGTAGGCTGTGTGGACCACCTTCCCTTGTCAATGGCCTTGGTGACTGTTTCAAAGAAATCAACCAGGTTTAAGAGGCAGGATCTGCCCTTAACAAAGCCGAACTGGGTAGGATCCAGTGTCTGTAGGTCCCCAATATCTTTATTTATAAGGTCCATGATTATCCTTTCCATAGCTTTGCAGACCAAGCTAGTGAGACTTATGGGGCAATAGTTTCCAGGATCCGTTGAGGCACCACCTTTGTGGAGAGGGACCACTGTTGCTGTACGCCACTCTTTGGGTACATATCCTGTAGTAAGGCTGAGATTGAACAGTAGTTTTAGGTTTGGGTTTAGCTCTTCTTGGAGTTCATGTAGGACGCAGCCTGGGACACCGTTGGGTCCCATTGATGCTGTGTTTCTTGCTTTGGAGAGGGCAGCTCTTACCTGAGCATCTGAGATGTCAGGGGGGCTGCACTCTGCTGGGAAAGATATTAACCTATTTGGTGGGGAGGGGGGGGGGAGTTTGTGCTGAACCTGTCAGCTAGGATGTTGGCAATGTCTGTGGGTTCGGTGTATTTTTTGTCATTTTGGACTAATTCTGAGCATATCTGGGAATTCCCACCCAGGTTCCTAACATAACTAAAGAAAGCCTTGTGATTATCCTTAGTGTCCTGTGCAATTTTACTCTCAAAGCTGGCCTTAGACGATTTTATGAGTGCCCATAGTTTTTTTGCTAATACTGATCAGAGATGCCTTCCCTTTTTGGGATTTTGCTCTGTCATGTAGTAGCTTCCTCCTTCTATTGTATAGTTTGTTTATGGCTGGGGTCCACCAGACAGGACGTCTGCCTTTGGAGGATTGGGTCTTGGTTTTATTTGGGATTGCATGATCCATGCATTCCTGAAGGTGTTCATAGAATGCGTTTATAAAGGATTTTGTGGTATGGGCCGTATTATCCACAGGCCCAGGGGCTTTGAAGGATTCCACCTCTGTTTTGAGGAGTGTGAAATGTGCTTTAGAGAAGTTTTTCACTGTGGTTTTCTGGGCATGGGGTGGGGTCGGGATGTGAATATCCAGTGAGATTAGTTTATGGTCTGATATTACCAGTGAGGGATACACTTCTGGTCTGGAGCATAGATTCCCCATGTTGGTGATGATCAGGTCCAGTATGTTTTCCCCTCTTGTGGGAGTGGTAACAAGTTGTTCCATAGCATTTGAGTTTGTAAATTCTAGGAACCTTTGGGCTAGGGTGTTGGAGCTAGAGTAATGCTCCCAGTCTATGGTTGGGTTGTTGAAGTCACCCAATATAATGGTGTTTGGAGAGACCTTCATATTTTCCAGTGTTCTCAGGAAGGCCAAGTGGGGTTCCTGGGTTTGGGACGGTGGTCTGTAGCAGGCTATAAACTGGAAGGCAGTTTTACCCACTGTTAGTTGCACATGGATAGTCTCTGATGCTTCGTGCTGTGCCACCAACCTGGAGGTGTGGGTATCTTTGACAATATTGATACTCCCCTCCTTTTGTGGTTCGGTCCAAGTTTTGGGGCGAAAAGCATGGTATGAGGTATAACCTGGTAGTGCTGGGGTGCTCTCGAGCCTTGAACCAGGTTTCTGTTACTGCACAGATATCGATGTTCTCCATGCTAAGGAGAGTTTCGAGTGCATGCATCTTGAGGTTTAGACTTCTGGCATTGAGTAGCATTACTCTTAGTTTCTTATCCCTTGAGATACCTATGGAGGTGGGTTTGTCTTTTGAGCCTTGCCTAAAAAGGCACTATGGGGGTAGCAAGAGCCTTTGCCAATATCCAAAAGCCCAGGGGTGACAGGTGCAAGCCGTCCCTAGTGAAGCATCGTGGCTTGTCGAGCATGTCATCCCAGGCTGACAGGCATTGGATCCCCTTTGAATGACACCAATACTTAAGCCAATTGTTGAAATTGATAATCTTGTCTTCATACTGTGGCATCATTCTTGGTGAGGGTAAGATGATACTCAAGGTCTGGCTACATGCTCAGAGAGCTCCTCTATATCTCTTTTCATGTAGTCCAGGGAGGTATGTCTCACGTCATTCACACCAGCATGGACAATGACTGAGTCATATTTGTACTTGCCTTGGAGTGACCTGAGTGCTTGTGTTATGTGGCGGATCCTAGCACCTGATAGGCAGCTCACCGTGACCTTCTCCTTGTTCAGCCTGGTGAGCGGGACGTCAGTGTGCCTGATGATAGAGTCACCTATTACAAGTATATCAGGTGTGTTGTTTAGCCTTAAGGGCTGTGAATGTTTGGCAGACTGGCTTTGTGAGCTATGTGTTGCACATGTTTTGTTTTGGGGTAGCGGTTGCTGGGGTGTCTGCTTTGGAGTTCTCTGCTGCTTAGGCAGATTTTTATTTAGAGCCTCCAAGTATGTTTTTGTGTGTTTATGTGTTAGGTTTGCTGTCGTGGTAGGTCTATGTGAGACTGGAACTGTAGTGAGTGTGGTTTCCTTCTCCTCCTGACTGGTTACGCCAGTACTGAGTTGAGAGAGCTTAGCCTCCAGTTTGGCTATATGGTTGCATCTCTCACATGTGTTGGAATTTGTTGGGAGGAGGAGAGGGTTGTCTGTGTACATTAGGCAGTTGTAACATTGCCTCAAGATTCCCAGGTTCACCAGCTGGGTCAGAGAGGAGATTGACAACTGACCTTTGGACATGCTAGAATAGTATTGGGAATTCCTTTATAATTGAAAAAAAGGGCCAATGGGGAACAAGTTACTCAAGGGGAGTTTGTGAGGGTGTAGTGCTTTTAATTTTTTAGTGCTGACTTATATAATTGCTTTAGTGAGCAAGTGCTAGGCTTTAGCTTAGGAATAGGGTGTTTATTATGAGTACTAGATCAGTTCCAAGGCTCAAACCCAAATAAGCTGCTCGATGCCGCTATGCACAAAATCATGCAAAGCGCTACAGCGGGTTTTATACAGGCGGACTTAAAAGAGCTAGAAATTGGCCCAAAACAGCCAACAGACTACCAGATTCCTGCACTGGGAACACTCCTCCAGGGACAGATAGGCTGCTCCAAGCTCCCCACTGCCACTGGTGAACAAAGAAGCCTCCCTCTATCCAAGAAATGAAATGGCAACACAGGAACTTTCCAAAAGTCCAGAATACAGCAAAGCCTGTATTTGGACTACTCTAGGTCAGGAAAGATGGGAGACAAGGATAACTTTTTTTTTTTTTTTTTTTTTTGCAACAAACAGCAGGAAAATGCAATAAATATTTAACACAGGCTAGCGCACTTGAGTGTGTAGCCTCAACAGGTAAATGCAACAAACAGGACAAACTTTAATAGTGCAGGTACAAAAACAACTTTAAACAGTTTAAAACAGTTCAAGAAGCAGAAATACTTGCAGTTTAGCTAGATCGGACAGTCACCGAGATAGTAGCAGGAAAAAAACACTTTTGTCAGGTTAGCAGTTGCTCTTTTGGCCTCTCCGCTGCTAGCACCACTCTGCCAGACCAAAAGGAGCTTGGCTGAGCAGTAACAAGCACAAAAACCTCGCCAAAGTGGGTTTTATACAGGGGGACGTGAAAGAGCTAGAAATTGGCCCAAAACAGCCAATAGACTACCAGATTCTTGTGCTGGGAACACTTCTCCATGGATAGATAGGCTGCTCTAAGTTCCCCACTGCCACTGGTGAACAAAGAAACCTCCCTCTATCCAAGAAAGGAAATGGGCAACACAGGAACTTTCCAAAAGTCCAGAATACAGCAAAGCCTGTATTTGGATTACTCTAGGTCAGGAAAGATGGGAAACAAGGATATATTTTTTTCTTTTTTTCAACAAATAGTGGGAAAATGCAGTAAGTATGTAACACAGGCTAGCGCACTTGAGTGTGTAGCCTCAACAGGTAAATGCAACAAACAGGACACACTTTAAAAGTGCAGGTGCAAAAACAACTTTAAACAGTTTAAAACAGTTCAAGAAGCAGAAATACTTGCAGTTTAGCTAGACCGGACAGTCGCCCAGATAGTAGCAGGAAAAAAACACTTTTATCAGGTTAGCAGTCGTTCTTTTGGCTTCTGTGCTGCTAGAACCACTCTGCCGGACCAAAAGGAGCTTCGCTGAGTAGTAACAAGCGCAAAAACCTCGCCAAAGCAGGTTTTATACAGGGGGACTTGAAAGAGCTAGAAATTGGCCCAAAACGGCCAATAGACTACCAGATTATTGTGCTGGGAACACTTCTCCAGGGATAGATAGGCTGCTCTAAGTTCCCCACTGCCACTGGTGAACAAAGAAACCTCCCTCTATCCAAGAAAGGAAATGGGCAACACAGGAACTTTCCAAAAGTCCAGAATACAGCAAAGCCTGTATTTGGACTACTCTAGGTCAGGAAAGATGGGAAACAAGGATAATTTTTTTTGTTGTTTTTCTTTTTTTCAACAAATAGCAGGAAAATGCAGTAAATATGTAACACAGGCTAGCGTACGTGAGTGTGTAGCCTCAACAGGTAAATGCAAAAAACAGGACAAACTTTAAATTACAAGCGCAAAAGTGCGCTAAAGCTGGCTTTAAAGCAGGGGGTTAGAAAGAGATAGGAAATGGCCCAAAATGGCCCATAAGCTACAGGTCACTGGGCTGGAACTACTCCTCAAGGGACAGATAGGCTGCTCAGAGCTTCCCACTCTCACTGGTGAACAAAGAAGCTTCCTCCTATCCAAATAAGGATATGGGCAACACAGGAACTATGACAGCCCAGAGATCATCAATACCTGAAGACTGGACTATTCTATTTCAGTAAAGGCGGGAAACAAGTATTTTTTTTTTTTTTTACAAAGTAGCAGAAATTTGGTACAGAAACACAGTAAATGCTTTAATTCGGCTAGCGCACCTGAGTGTGTAGCCTACCAATTAAACTAAGCAAAAACAAACTTTAAAAGTGCAAAAAAAAAAAACCTCAGAAATACAGGCAGGAATGCAATAAAACAACTTTACAGAGCTTATTATTTAGTAAAAGAAACAGAAAAGTCTATATATACAGAAAAGCAGCTAAAACACACAAACACTTCAGATGCAGTGCAACCTAGAGCACTTGAGTTGTAGCAATATTAAGGCTATTACAGTTATAATAAATGCTCTGAAATATGCTGTATATTTCCAAAATGTTTGAGAAGCGCAGTCAGAACACAAGGAGGTTCAGGCGAAAGAAAAAAAAAATCTTTATTTAAATTTTATTCCCAAATGTTTTAAAACTCTCATCCAGTTAAATCAAAATGCTTATAAATTAGACAGTAAAGTAGGATGTATGACACTGTTCTCACAGGATATACACTAACACAGCCTCTCATAACTAATCTGTTAAATAGTTTCAAAATCATCATTTAAAAAAGCAGAACAGTTCTAGTGCATAAAAATCAAATAAAAGGAGTTAAAAGCAGTGAAGACATGAGGTCACAAGAGTGGCATGCATGTATTTTCTTTCTAACTAAAGTGCATCTGTTTAAATGCACAAGAGCAAAAGGCAGACAACAGCAAATGTAGATAATGTAAATATATCTGTTTTAAGCATGTGTTAATTAAACCAATATCTCTTTTATTTTTTACAGTTTTGTGTAATTGTATAATAGCATCAAAAATAGAAAAAATTCCAGCAAAACAAGTATACAAATGTAATATTGCTAATATAAAGTTGTATCGAGTACATAATACTACAAATAAAACTCAAGGTAATTTCTCTTGTCCAAAGGAACACAAATGTTGTGTTAATGTTAAAAACCTTTCTTTAGACCAAAGTGTCACAGTTTAGAAAACAGCCAGACAACAAGCATAAGTACAGCTCTCATAGCATAAAGCAAATGTTTCTTTGCAAAACAAAACTGCAATAAAATGCTGCATACTACAAGAAAAAGGGCACTCTTTCAATTTTACAGCAACTGTGTAAACAATACTGTAAAATGGTCTTAAATAAAGCTATAAAAAACATACTGGTCTGTATTAATAATTCAGTAATCATTAAAATATATTCTTTCTGTTTTATTATAAAACTTCTAACAATAATCCCACAGTCAAGTTTGATCAAGTAATCAGTGTGTCATCATAATGTATAGTAGTGGGGTAAACTATCAAAAAACAGTAGTACATTTTAATATCTCATTCCCTTCTGACACTACTGGCTGTAAAATACAACTCTTTTAGGAGAAATAGGGACAGGCTTAGGTACATTAAATTCAGTTAATATAAAAATACTGACAAACAAATTAATACTGACAGGACAGGATATTTCACAATTAGTACATTTACAAGCACAATGGTTACCTACTATATGGGCATCACAAAAGAAACATAAATTTTCAAAATAAGTTTGCAACATTTTAATAATTCTTTAATTAGTAAATTAGGGTTTAATATTAATGTTACTAAGTTTGTAAACTGGACTAAGTGTACATTACAATCTATGTATATACAAATGCAAAGATATTTTGTGCAAGCAAAATTTATAGTAAATAATAAATATGTTTGTCATATGCTGTACAACAAATGGCTTAGTATGTAAACAGCATTCTTTAGTGTATAAACCATGTTTTCTATCTGTGTAAATAAACAATTTTGCCATAGAGTTTTAAACTGTTCACAAAACATTTATGACACGTATTTATTTTTAAAAAACAAGGCTGCAATGCTGTTGCAAAAATATCCACAAGCATTGTCAATAATTAATGTAAAATCTTCACTAAAGTCACTGTATAGAGCATCACTGTATAATGTCATAAATAAAAAGAAACAGTTAATTCAGCAATTGCAAAAGATTAATAAACAATCTTAAGTTATAAATTACAGTTCATAACTGGTGGGGAATTTTTACAAGGTTGCCTTCAAAAGAAAAAAGTTGTTAAATTGGATAATTCATCCAATTCTAGTAGTAATTGTTGTTATCATTGTGTTAACCACATAAAACCGTGTTTTAACTTGCTGCATCAAAAAAAAAAAAATATATATATATATATATATATATATATATATATATAAATGTAAACTGTTTTCTGTGTTTTAAAACAAAAAGGGATAACTGTTTTATATATATATATATATATATATATATATATATATATATATATGTCTTCTGTTTGCTAGTTAGATGCATGTACACTTCTGTTTGATAGAATATATATAGGAAAATATAGTCAGGTGCATGTACATTTCTTTTTGCTAGCATATATACATTAAAGGGTTAAACTGCTCTTAGATAAAAGCCAAGTAAAAAGGCATCCAGCTGTATGTAACATGAATGTTCAGTGTCTGGTACAACTTTAAGGAAAATGCTGATAAGGATAACTCTTTAATTCCTGAGACCCAGGTGCAAAAATTGAACAACTCCCTACCAGGTTGCAGACATGGATGACTCCCTAGATTGTCACATAATTAACCATGAAACAAAACACAAAGTAGTTTTCAACAGACTGCATGACATCAGATGAATTCCAGAACAGACTGTTTTCATGGACAAAATCCAAATAGCATGAAAAAAGTATATAAAGAACATTGAAGGTGTATGATGTTAGATCAGATTTCTTGTTAGATCTGTATACTAGGGAATATCATCCATGTGTTCTGAAAAGTTTAACCTGAGACATTAAAACCTGTAAACTGTACAGTATTGTACGTGTCATCTTTTACATAGAAAAGTTATTTTTATTTATAATATAGTGCTGAAAAGGTTAATAGTCTGCAAAGTTGGGTCTATATCATCTTGTTGAAGTTTTACAACTTTGAATGCTATATGGTCAAACCCATATGTTTGAAGTTGTAAAACTTCGAAAACTTAAAATAAATAAATAAATAATAATAAAAAAACATACGTGACGGTTGTAAGCAGGGGGAGGGGGTTTGTCCCCCTGCTTACAACCACCAGGTAATTTATTATTTATTTAAGGTAGTAATAGCCAGGTAATTTATTATTGATGAATCCAAACTGAGACAGGTCCAGTGTTTGATGGTCCCATATGCCCTGATTGATTAGATCCACAATAAGTCTTTCCATGGGTTTGCTTATGAGGCTAGACAGACTTATGGGTCTGTGGAAGGTCCTTCCTTATGCAGGGTAATGATTTTAGCTGTTCTCCACTTTCTTGGTATATAACCTATATGGAGGCTGAGACTGAACAGTGGTGTTAATGTTTGTGGCTAAATTGTGCTCCATGCTACTTAAGATGCATCCAAGGATATTGTCAGGACCCATTAATGGAGTATTTTTACCTTTTGATAACACTTTTAGGCCTTGGTCATGTATGACAGCTGAAAGCAAGCTGGTTTCAGGTATATCTTAAGGGACAAACGGAGGGGAGACAGAATTTAAGTTACAGGTATATTTTATCAGCGAATAGGTTGACTATAGCTTCTGTCTCAGTATAGGTAACATTGTTCATTATCAGCTCAACACTTTGCTGCATTGTGCTTTTAGTATTATGAGTGCAACTAAAAATGCCTTGTGATTGTATTTGGTTTGGGTAACAATTTTAGCCCAAAATCGGATTTAGTGGATTTAATAAGCTCCTGATTTGTTTGTTTATATCAGTGACAAGAGCTCTAACATTCTAGGAATTAGACTTCTTACTTTTGGTCAAAATCTTTTTCCATTTATTATAAAGCTTGTTGATATTATTTATTTTATTTTACATTTGTTTACCGAGGAGGTCTGACTGGACAGAGCTGTCTGTGTTCAGTGGACACCCAGGGAGAAACTCTCCAGAACAATAGCTAGCATATTATACAAAAGATATTTACACATTCAGTTATAAAGTATAGCAGACAATAACATATGATTGCATAAGATATTTACATAAGCACAGAGATTTAGACATACAATTAAAAGTATAGCAGGTAGTAACATATGATGGTTGTTCATACAGTATGTTCATATGTTCATAGGCTGGTACTAGGCTATCCACCCTAGGGCCTATACAAGCCTAGCCATAACAATTCCATGGCTATTTCTTCCCACAATATTTACTTCCCTGGACCCCTGTCTAACAGAGAGACTGACATGATCCCTGGGGTGAATGTTTAGTAGAGATAATCTTGAAAATGTGCTGAAGATAAGACAAAAAAGGAAAAACTGAAAAAGGAGGAGAATATACACAAGTTCATATGAGATGAATTGACATTTTAAAAGAAAGCTTTGCAACTTGGTCTAGGGGAGAGTTAGTGGGTATAGATGAGGCAGTAGGGAGTAGGTGGCAGTGAGATGGTAAGTAATGTGTGATAATATATAATGAATCTGTGAGAGTTTTAAAGAGATTGGATAGTGAGTCAGGGAAAGGAGTTAGAATATGTCAGCCAGGTGCTAGGCAGCTGCATGTCCAGGAGTTGTTTAGGTGGGAAATAAGCTGTTTTGTGAAAATGGTTTTATTAGGTTGTATCCTGATTTGTAGTGGTAGGGAGTTCCAAGTCCTGGTAATGTTGCTAGAGTACAGAGAATCACCAGAGCTGAAATGGCATTTGGAGATTGCGATTAGTGCCTTGTTAGTGGATCTAAGTTCTTGGTTATTGGAGTAGAGGATGATCAGATCTTGTAAGGCTGGAGTTTTGTCAGGTTGGTACAGTATTTGGTGAGCTAGAAGAACTTGGTTTAGAGCTAAGGTGCTAGGGAGTTCAAACCAAGAAAGCTGTTTTAGGGCCTGACAGTGGTGGGTGCGGTAGGAGGAGTTTGTAGTGAATTTTGCTATTTTGTTGTAGCATACTGATAGCTTGTTTAAATCACTCTTGTTTAGATTAATTAGGACAGGCAAAGCATACAGTAAGGTAGCGAGAAGATGGGTATGAGCTAGGGTAACTTTACTGTTGCTGGTTAGGAAGCTTTTACATCTGTAATGAGTACCTAGTTTTTTGTTGATTTTAGTTATTGTATGAGCTATGTGTTTGTAAAATTTCATATTATTGTTAATAATGAACTCTAGTAATTTGGTTTGTATGATGGGGAGATAGGGGTATTATCTAATGCAGAAAGAGAGAACGGGGGAGTAGGTGCTGCTGCTTTGGAAGGATGAAAGAGCATAAGTTGGGTCTTTTTAGGATATAGTATTAGCTGGGAGTTTGTTAGCCAGGTTTTGATGGATGCAAAGGCTTCTTGGGTCTTGATTTGAAGTTGTTGGAGGGTGGAAGCAAAGCAGATTAAGGTGAAGTCATCAGCATATTGGACCAGGTTTGCTAGAGGGGTGGCTTTGTGAAGATTATTTGTAAATATAGTGAAAAGCAGGGGTCCTAGGATTGATCCTTGGGATACTCCTAGTTTTACTGGAAGTAGGGAGGACAAGGAGTTTTTACACTGAACTGCTTCTTGGCATTGGGAGAGATAGTCCTGAAACCATAATAGAGTGGGGATAGTTAGTTTTAATTCTGAGAGTGATGCTATTAGTTTTGTATGGGAGACCTTTGATAAGTCAAGGAAAACTGCAGACACTAGTTGGCCATTGTTGCGCTGCATATTTACTAGGTTACTAAACTGGATGAGTGCAGTGGTAGTGCTATGGTTGGGGTGGAATCCATGTTGAGTTTTGGCAAGGGGATCGGTGGAGAGAAGATGTGTTAGGACCCAGGTGTGGATACATTTTTCCATTATTTTAGCCAGTGGGGAAAGTATAGCTATAGGGTAGTAGTTAGGTAAGTGGAGTTGCCCCCTTTGTGAATTGGTATAATGTAGGAGATTTTCCAGAGAAGTGGCACCTTTTGTTCTGAGATTGATATGTTAATGATTATAGAAACTGGGTAGGAAATGGCTTTGGTGGCTACTTGTAGGAATTTGGCAGGTAGTTTGTCTACTGCTAAGGTGGTGGGTTTAAGTTTGCTGCATTAAATCCTGATTTTGAGTGTTTCTTTCACCCCCGTTTTTACAGCTCCAGTACAGTGCGCCATCTCTAAGCGTATTACACTCTTGCAGAGCTGTTGAAACTGTAAGGGCACTGGGACTGCTTACTAATAATGCCCTTTACTATTTTCCACTCTTTCCTCTTTTACTGGCAAAGGACCACCCACACACCACCCTCTTCCTTCTTTTCACCCAGGAAACGCATCCATTAATTAAATATGCATTGTAAATGTCAGCAGTGCCTTCAGCATCCAATAAAAAAGTGATATTGAACTGCTCTGGGAACTATTCTCCTAAGTGTAGTTGCCAGACGCAGCTATTCTCTTGAAGGATTACTTTTTGTATCTGTTATCATGCAGTTTTCTCCGAAATCGGCAAGCTTCACTTTTCTGCTAAGTTTATTGGAAAATTAACCTTCTGTAATGTGATTGCCTTCACATTTCTTTGCTGGCATCTCTTTTACTGGCAGTTATGTGTGTCGATCATAGTCATAGCTAATTGTTATATTCGTCCTTCCCCCTAATGCTATTAAGAGTTCTGTCTGGGCAGACTTTGAAAATTGGGTAGCGTAGGGTATTTTTTTTTTTTTTTGTTCTTGTACCTTTGTAATGCTTGTGTTTTTTGTGATTCAGTACCATTCTACAGCTTCGTTCAAGCAAACTGCACAAAGCAAAAGTAATAGGACAAGGTCACATTTTAAATATCACTCTTATAACCTTAGTCAGTTGCTCAGATATCAAGATTTGTGTTTGTGTCCACTAGAAGGGAGATATTGAGTGTAAAACTCTTACGTGTGTCATTGTTTTGCAGTTGAAGTCTGTTTTTGTTGAGTGCAAACCTAACTTATAAGGTTAAAATCTGGGCATTCTGCAAAAATCTGTATTGTGTACAGTGATGCCAGGAGGGTTAGTGACTGTTCAGCTGCTGTGGACTTTGCGCTGTAATAAATGTAAGGTTTTCCATTACTTTTATGTTGGCTAAACAACACTTTTGCTGCTTAGCCAGTAAAAACTAAGGAAAGATGAAATAGAAGAGAGAGAGTGTGTGTGTGTGTTTCTGAGTGTGTGAGTGTATGCGTGCATGAGAGCTCAAGTGAGATTGGTGGAACAGTTAGTGTTTTTGCTGATTATGGAGTGTAAAAGTAATGTATGAAACTGCAAACTAAAGAGAAGTATGTACATCTGTGTTTGTGTTGTAGTCTTTAGTAGCTGTAGTCTTCTGTCTGCGATATGAATGTAAGCATGTTTGTGTGAGTGAAACCTGAAGTGTGTTTCTGAGTGTATGTATGTATGCATGAATGAGAGCATGTTTTTGTATCTCTGCTTGGGAAGAGTGTCTGCGATCATTCCGAGGGAGAACCAGCAGCAGTAAACAGAGGTTTGCAATCCTTGGAACCTCTTAGCTCAAAATATCTGATCAAGCATGGGAAAAACTGTTCTCCATCTCTTAAAGCAAGATACCTGGACAAAACCTATAATAATGGGGCTAAAATGTTAAATTGCTGTTATAAACTTTGAAGGTTGATAGAAGAAAGAGATTCGAGTTAGCATGCATTTTCTGAAGGGTATCGAATCTGAAGCTAAATTTTATGCCCGTATTTATTGACTTCCAGCCTCAGTCATATTTCTGAAACACACATTTTTTTTTTCTTGACTGCATCTTTTTTGCTGTTGGCCACTGCTACCAATGGCTTGAATTTCTGCTGCCTTGCACTGTTGATTCTATGTGCGATGAGCAGAATCTCCAGATTTTTGCCACAATGTTTGGTCTATTCCTCATAATAATTCAGTATTTCTGACCAATGACTGTTAACATCTGAAGACTGAAATCACTAAATAATGGTATACATTGGAAGTGGGCACTTTAACTAGTTCAGGAAATTAAATGCTTACAGAAACCGTTTTTGGCTATCAACTTTTTATGTTAACAATATTTAACTTATGTTCCTATTTTTGGGTCTTTGGACCCCCATTTGCTCTGGCTTTGTCTTGCTTTTTTGCACTAAGTGGTTGATAGGTATGAAGTCTGTTTAAAACTAGCAGTCTGTTTAAATGTTCCGAAGCTGATTTCTGTCTTAGGCTGGCTAATGTTCATTTTAGCACACACCAGCATTCTGAATCTGGCCTTATCTGTACATTATCCGTGCTCTGATTGTAGGTTGCAGATACTTTATTTGCCTATATACGTAGTAGTACTATAACACAAAATTTATTAAAAAAAAAAAACATTATTTAGTAACATAGATAAAACCTACTATGTAAGTGTAGGTTTTAGGTTTTCCCCTAGCTACCCTTCATGCCTATAGGATTGAGCGCAAGCAGTTTTCCCATGTAATTAGTTGCATTGCTTGCTCTGTTTGATACTGCTGATTTATCCAGGTCAATACCTAGCTAGAACTAGCAAAGGGATATTGGACAGACAGAAACTGCTTTATTCTTGTCTCACCGATTCAAGTGTTCAACTTACTCAGTTTGTGTGCTTGTTTACCATGTGCAATTTTTTTTTTTTTTTGGGCCCAGTGGGTTCTGGAGAGTCTACATACTGGAGAAAATGAAATAAAAATTCATTAGGGCCCCTAACGGATGCAGCTAAGTGATTGCCTCTGACATAAGAGGGCTTTCACAGACTTGAAAGAGATCAGTTAGGAGGTTACTAGGCTAATGGCCATGGATCCCTTACAAGCCTAGCCAAGAGTTTATCCCCAGTAAGAAACCTCACTCAGCCTCATCACCCTTGTCAGTGAGGGACACAGGTAGAACCCCTGTGACAAGTTTGTGGTTTCCCATCCACTCATCAAGGTTGCACTTGAAGAGGGTCAGCAAGGTGCTTTGTTCGACATGTAAGGGAAGTCTATTCCAGAGATGGTGCAGCCTCTGGGAGACAAAAATGTCTCTCCAGCAGGTTTTGTTAATGTCACATATTAGGTTCAGGGTTTTTTAGCAGGTAGTGCATGAGGAGTTAGACTTATGGATATGGAGCATCTCTACTACGTCAGGGTCCATGATTGCCCTGTAGGCAAGGCACAGGTCACCCTGGAGCAATCTATATGATACCGAGTAGAGTGATAGTGATTTGACCCTGTCTGCATAGGACAGGTGCTGGAGGACATGGATTCTGTTTGTGAGGTATTTCAGTGGCCTTTCCAATTGTTGCAGATGTTTGGAGAGGTACATCCCAAATGGGGCATTATACTCAATTACTGCTCTAATGATGGAGGAGTACAGAGAGGTAATATCCTGCTTTTTTTCTGGATGCAATTTCTTTAGTTATGAGATGAACCAAGTAAAAGTAACACTTTTTCTTTGTTTCTAGAAAAAGACAAGGAAGCATTGGAATATAAGAATGGTAGAATTTTCGTGAAAATGTATACTGAGTGTACAAGATGATGAAAATGTGCAGCGAGTGCTAGACACATGACCAAGGGTCATTTCTTTTATCCGTAGCATTACTTGACCAATTGTCAGTAGTGATTAGAGACCCTGATGCAAGGCTGTTACACATGAATTGATGGTCCTACAGTGGTAATGCAGAAGAAAACAATTCCCAGTGGTGCTTCATACATTATGCGTTATGCATTGCAAGTGATCAGTAAGCCCAAATGAACAGCGGAGGCTTCACTACTTCTAACATGTCCTGTATAAATCATGCATGTGTGTCTGTGTATTAATTTTCACGAAGATGATTTTCATACAGAGTGTTCATACCTGGTGGATTACATGTTTTTTTAAACTGTTGCTGGAACCTGAATGATGCTGCTTTGCTGGTCAGGAGCAGGTAGTGTGGTATTTAGATGACTGCAGTGTAGTATCTTTCACAGTTATATTTGAATACCACAATACGGTGTGAACGACAGTCAGTGTCACTCATAATGGCTGCTTTCTATTTGGTGGCATGCCTTTTTCTGATGTGGGTTGCATAAGCAGTCTGAATGGTACCCAATGTAAGCAAACCAGTAACTGATAGATGGTATAAGTTATTAGAAAAAAAGATGAAATTAGAAAACTCCTACCACAACATAGCCAGATTTGCTACAGGTAACCCTTTCAGAACCCACCACTGTACTAATCTAAAGCAACTAGGCTGGCTTGAATTTCAGCAGCAATTAAAAATTAATCAACTAGCCATAGCCCATCAAATTTTATATCAGCCTGACAAAACACCTATACTATCTACTCTTAATTACCCCTACCATAACCTAAAGTCCCTAAGATCTGCACACAAACTTCTTATAAATATTGACAAAGCAAACAACAAGGCTGGAGATTCCCTTTTTTCTAACACTGTTGGAAAACACTGGAACCTGCTTCCCTCTGAACTTTCTACTACTCCCTCAAAATCTCTCTTTAAAAAGAGACTTAAGCTTTACCTCAAATCACAATGGTTGTGCCCCTGTACTAATCCTGACTAACTCTAGCTCTTGACACCTGACTAAAATCTATACCTTAAAACCCAAAATCTACTTCTTATTTACATCCACTGACCTATTTCTCCTTCCTACTATCTTTATATATAAAAAAGTGTGTTTTTTTATAATTATTCTTTCCACATGGAACACCACTAGATGTACTTACATAACTGTTATGTTCCTCTTAATTTCCTTTATCCTATATTACTGTATATTATGCTAGTATTCTCTCAGAATGTCACTCGTAACAATATTTTTGTCACAATATTTGTATCCATTTATGTTATAATTACTGCATTTTTACACTTTATAACTATGTCTCCAGTTATAATGCTTTCTTTTACTCTGTTATTTTCATGTATTTCTTTAATGTAAATTCATTTTAAACTTTGGAGCTTATCTCCCCGGGCCTTTACTGAAAATGGACATATATCCAGCTAGACTAGCCTGGTCAACAAATGTAAAATAAATAAAATAAATAAATAAATAAATAAATAAGGGAATAGTGATTGCACAAATATGGAAGTGTTTTGAGCAACTTTCTCATGTCCTGTCCAGGCTTAGATGTCTCTGTTGACATAAGCACCATGTAATTATTAATGTGTTTCTTCAGTTTAATCACTGGCTTCCTATGTTTCTTATGTGACACTACTTATACCTCATCTGATGCTATGGTTAACATTCCTGTGAATATGCTAAGCCATTTCCATGAATATCCATTCACACCTCCTTCACCTGCCTCTACTGAAGAGTCAATTGAAGTCACACTGAGGAGCCGTGATGTCTGCATTGTGAATTCATCTGCTCAGCATGATACCCGTTAGCTGAGCTTGCCCCCTCCTGTACTCAAAGCCAGAGTCATTGTTATTCACTAGCCTTCACAACTGATGCATTTGTAGATGCTAAGATACATGAAAGGTGTCTTATCTGTATAACTGATCTGTCTTTAACTTTAGAGAAATGCTTATAATCTTTGTCTTTATGCAGTGCTGCTGCCATGAGATGTTTGCACAGTTGTAGGCTTGCCTATATTGTCATGTTCTCAGTTAAGCTATTTAAAACCCAAACTTTGCCCTTTGCACCATTTGCTTCTTCAGAAGCCATAGCCTATCCCTGATACATGTATGTTGATATCTCTGTATAACTATATTGTCATCTCATTTGATTTGTTGTTCTTCCTGTGCAAGATGGCCTTTCATCTCTGATCCCTGGTATAATAACAAAAATCATGTGATATTTGAAACACAGCAGTCACGGTTACACACAAACTGTTTGTGGTATAAAACTGAGAGTGGGGGCAGGGGATTGGGGGCAGTCTGGTTTAACTAGCACCTTGAGGAAATGTGTGATATTTTGGATATCAGTGAATAGAAAAGCTTGTTGTGGCTGGCAGCAATGGAAAACAGTACTTTCTAATATCTTAGCCCATTAACTCTGACTTAGAATTCACATACATTTCCATCACACCTCCATTTTCTCTGCTTTTAGTCAAACACTGCTTTGGGTTCATTTAGAAATCATGATGTCTGCATAAGGAATTCACCAGCTCATCATGACACCAGTGACTCAGCTACCCTCTACCTGTTTTGAAAGTCAGGGTCATTGTATAGGCAGCTGTAGTTGCTAAGATGTCTGAATGGTGCCTTATCTGCATTTTCAAACTAGGTATATTTTTAAGGACATGCTTGTAAGCTTCAACATTATGCAGTGCTGTTGCCATTGGCAATGTTAGTATATTGGCTGTCTCATCTGTACTTTCATGTTACAGATGTGCCCTTTGCTTGATCGCATGTGAATTGCTCCACGTTATTCTTTTGACGGCGCCCCACATATTATAACCCATCTTCACAGTACCCGTGTCTGTGGAATGTTTTTATCAATTACAAGTACATTTCTGCTGTTCATAGGTGTTTACTAGGCTAACCACAAGGGCCTTTTTAAGCCTTTTCATGCATCCCAAATCTCTGACAGGTAACGATACTCTTGATAAGTGTGAGCATGGGCCTAGGAGCTGAACCATTTACAGACTACCTGCTTGCATCAGATACATAGGTGCCAAACCCAGGGATGAACCTCCGGTTTTCCATCCAATTGTCCAAGTTGCACTTGAATTGTATTAGGGAGGAACTATGCCGCACATGGATGTGGAGCCTGTTCCATGGATGGGGTAGTCTGTGAGATACATGCCTATCTCTTCAGCAGGTCATATTTTATATCACACTCTCCATCTCGTTCCCTTCGGACATCTAACCAGCAACTACTTCAAGTATATTATCCCAAAAAATCAGTGGGTAAACTCCTATTTAAGTACTCTGTGGCCCAAGCTTAGAACAAACGTCTTAGAGACATAGTTGTTTTTTATATATTTAGCTTGCCATACAATAAGACTGCGGTGGTGGTGCTGCAGTAGCATTGTCGCCTCACAGTAAGACGTTGTCCTGTTCGATTCTCAGCTAGACCATCTTCTGTGTGGAGACATGCGTGAATGGGCGTACCTTCATTGAAGGTTGTGCGTCAGGGCCGGCAACTCGGCACATATGAAATCTACTGCCAATCATTAGCGGACTGGAGTTCTGCTGTGGCGACCCCTAACCGGGAAAAGCCGAAAAACACAACAACAGCTTGCCATACATTATTTTATTGTTTGCATATATACAGAGAGTACATATTCACATGAAAGTGAATTAGTTCTTCATGTCAGCGTCAGCATACACAGTTGTCGATAGGTTAATAGGAAGCTTTTGCAGCACTGAATATAACACTTATGTATATATATATATATATATATATATATATATATATATATATATATATATATATATATATTATATTTTTATATTTATTTTTTATAAGTATTGTATGTATATATATATATATATATATATATATATATATATATATATATATATATATATATATATATCACTTTTTCTATACATATACATATATATATATATATATATATATATATATATATATATATATTTATTTATTTATTTTTCTTCATATATATTTTTTCCATATACATTTTTTTACTGCCATCTAGTGTTTTTTATCTAAATTACTGCTGTTTTAATAGAAGCATATTTATATATAGTAATGTTTTTATATACATACTTTATGTTCTGTGTTATATGCATACAGTTTGTTTTTAAGGTGATGAACTCCTAAAATATGAATAGGGATATTTGCGATAATAAGTTGCCATAAGCACTACCAAAAACCTTTTATTTTGGCAGGGTATTGCTTACATACATATTTTTAGATGCTCTGTCATTGGTCAGTTAGACTAATTCATTGTTATTTAAATGGCAAGTTAGTTTTTTAACTCATTAAGTCTGAAGAAGCGTTCTGTGCAACGCAAAAGCGCTCACTGTTTGTTCTACAATTAAAAATTTTGTTTGCCCCCTTACCTATCTTGTGCCTTTGGATTTACTTCTGATTCTTCGTTTTTTATCATTAAGGCACTTCACCCTGAAGACAGAGTTCTTTGCTGTGAGTTATATATTTTTATGCTGGTTGTCCATAGGGACATGGCTGAGGGGATAGAGGTTGATCTGCCATACAATCCTAGACCATTTGGCTCCATGAATATGAATGAGAAAGGTGATGTTTCGTTTCAAAGATTATTAATGGCAGAGAGGAAGCCCCTTCTGTCTTTTAATAGAAGTGATTTATGTAACCCTGTTTCAGGGAAACAGAACCAAGAGATGAATATCATGGTACTGCAGCTAAAAAGGAAAATAGACAATAAACTTGTAAAATTAAAACAGACACAGTGGCAAAGGAAGCATATGGAGGCCTGTGTTACCTTCCAGGTAATACCGAGAGGGCACCGAATACTAAAGATGCTGGCATTTGGCATAACATAGCCTAATTTGTTAGCCAAATGGCAAAAATTAAATTTGGACACTAGTTTTGGGTACATTAAACTACTAATCAAGCAGTATATGTTAATAGAGACTGAAATGACCACGGAGATAGTCATGCTACGTAATAAGTTGCAGAGACATACTTCATTGATGGAATTGAAAGCTTTTGACATAGAACTTAGCACCAATATCTCGTTTGTGGAAAATAAACTTCTTCAAGCTAAAAAGAAGAAGTTAGAATAAGATGTCATTGATTTTAATCTAGGCAACATCTTTTCTTGGCCCAGGGAACCTATCAGAGGGGATGTTTTACCACCCAGCCAATTAGAGCCAATACCGGCAGCTCAGTTGCATCAATCGGAAGTTCCACCTATCACAGAGACACCTACCATCACAGAGGCAGTCCAGGGAGTTGTGAATGAAGAAGCCGAGAAGCCTAGCAGCAATGGAGAGGTACGAGCAGCTTCCCCATCCACCTCCACTGTCATTTTATCGCCTGCAGGAATGAACGCCGATGTCAGATAAAAGGATCAGCATGAAGACACTGAAAAACTGATGCCCACAACTTCAAATATCCAACATTCTTTTCCTCTGCCTATTCAACCACCACAGAAGCTACAATGGACACCCTTGAACAGAGCGAGGAAAAGCAAATCATCAGAAGAACAATTTGAGTTCCAGAAGAAAGTCCTGAAACATGTAAGCCGGACATAATCATTAACATTTCTAATTATAATTTAAATGACGCAGAGAAATCATTATTGAGCAAGGGACTTTCGTTTATCCCATCAACTTCAGTTAATGTTGTGGACTTACTGATAGACATTAAAATGTTTGTTAGGAACGTCAGTTTAAAGATCATGTTTGGAAATCAAGGTGACAATGTTGTGGTTGGGCACAGGAAACCTTACCCCTTTACACCTCCAGTTAACCCGTTGTTGGAAGCCTTCGAGAAGGCTTGTGAGAAAGACCTGTTGAAAGTTTTTGAAAATGATAGAGGAAGTGTTAGAAGTTAATTTTTTAATATGACTAGTAAAGAGTTAGAAGACCTGAAAAATTTACAAATGAATATCGCTATAATCATCAGACTGGCTGATAAAGGTGCAGCTGTAGTTATATTAGATAGGACATATAATGAATTTAAAATAAATAGCATGCTCAAGGATGCAACTACATATCAGGAACTGAGTACTAATCAGTTAAATAAATTCATAGGTTTGTACTAAGCTAATTGCCCTTGCAAGCCATTTTAAGCCTAGCCAGTTATCCCTTGTGAGAATCAAACCCTGCACCTTGTGTTTCTAAGGTGAACACCTTAACCATTAGGCCACCCTCCCAACATTGATGGCCCTCCCAATTGATTAGGGATGTACATGGAGAATTCTATGATTTATGTCCAACATTATAAGTAATGAACTTTATAATTATTTTCTGATAGAAACACCTTTAGTCCCTACTTTTAGGGGGCTGCCTAAAGTACATAAAGACATTATGAATCCACCAATAAGGCCCACTGTATGCAGTAGAGACAGGTTAACTGAGACATTGTCTATTTATGTAGAAAAATGCTTGAGTGGTAGTGGATAGTACTGTGACTATCATAAAAGACATACAACATTTTCTTGTGACTTTCGCTGATTATGCATATACTGATGACAGCGTTTTTGATTGTTATTTAGTCACGTTAGATGTTACATTTCTTTTTACCAATATTCCCAATAGCACAGGCATGGAGTATGTGAGGCTGTTTTTGATCAGTAAAGGGATCCCCAGAGAAGAGATTATTAGAATTATGATGTTATTAGATATAATACTTAATCGGAATGTTTTTACTTGTGGGAACAAATATTACCTACAAGTTAATGGAGTGGCAATAGGGACGCCCAGTGCTAACTCATACGCAAACATTGTTATGGCATATTGGGAGTATACTTATGTAACTAATAACAATCTTTTTAGTGAGAACATCAGATACTACAAACATTTTGTTGATGATGTCTTTTTAGTATGGAAAGGGAATCTAGAGGCATTAAATAATGTTGTTGAATACATAAATGGCACTACTGGGTTTTTAAATTTTACGGACAGCTGGTCTAGAAAAGAGATAGATTTTCTTGCTGTCTCTATAATTGTAGGCACAGATGAGATTCAAACACAATTATATAGAAAGAGTTGTAGAAAGAATACATTACTACATAGGAACAGCATGCATCCCCCCATGTATATTGTAATATAGTGAAAGGCCAAGGTCTAAGGGTATCTAGGCTAACTAGTCATGATCCGACCTTTAAAAGGACTATATAGATAACATTAAAAATGTGTTTAGAGATAGAGGGTACAATAATAGAGAAAGTGCAGAGGTACTGGACACCGTAGCCATGTGCAGAAACGACAGAGGTAGACCCTTTTTAAACAGGGCAGATATTCACTTAAAAATGATATAGGCAAACAGATTCACAGGCTCACCATTCCTTATACTAACAGTAATAAGAGGATAAATGAGATAATAATATGGAATATATTAATTGCGGATGAAACAGTCTTACAAATAGTGGGGGAGCAACCTAGATACTCCTAAAGGAATACCAAGTCCCTTAAGAGAATGCTTTGTTATGAGAAGAATACCACTGACACAGTGAAATCAGATAGGCAAGGCACTTTTGCCTGCCGTAGTTGCAATCAATGTGCCTTTATGGTGAATGCTAATACTTTCAAGCATCCAGATACAGGGACATTATATATCTTTAAACATTATGCCAACTGTAGGTCTAGAAACTTAGTATACCTGGCCCAATATTCTAAATGTACCTCATTCTATATAGGGAAGACTAACAGGAATTTAAGGGAGAGAGTCAGAAAACACCTGTATGCCATACGCAGAGAAGATGAGCGTAATGCCCTAGCGAGACATACTATAAGCCATGATTTAAGCCACAGGTTTAGTTGTATGGCCATAGAACTTATTAAAACTAATGCTAGGCTAGGAAACATCAAGAATCACACAGAAAAAGAAGAGAACAAATGGATCTTGAGGTATCAAGCAGACAAAGGGCATGGCATGAACGAAAAACTGAGTTTGAAGCCATTTCTAAGGGACAGGCCAGTAAACTGCCAATGGTTAATGTTTTTACATACGATATTTCAGGAGTAAGTTTTTTGTTGGGGGAGGATACACCAAGAAGCACAAGCTATGCAATGAAGTTTTTAAGTTAGTCTGGTATGATAGTAGTCCTGTGTATATTTAGCTAGTTGCACATTATTTCAATACTTGTGCATATCCATACAGAAAGGGAATATGTTCCTTTTAAGGTAGATATACATATTTAGATATGTCCATAAGATGTTTTGGCAACACTGTTTTTAACAGCATTTTCACCATATTGTCATACTGCAATCTAATGCTTTCTATTTTGATCATTGTTTTTTAAAGAATTACATGTTTTACATATTTATATATATATATATATTTTAGAGTTTTCCAAGTATATATTAAATATGTTATGTCATATGTTTGTATACATTGTTTTAAAGGGACGTAGTTTTAATACATCTTATACAGATATATATGTATAATAGCTAGGAGCATGCTCTTCTATTGGTGATAGATACACCATGATTTTTGAGTAAGTCTCTTAAGATAGTTGTTTTTATATATTTAACTTGCCATATGTTATTTTATTATCTGCATAAATAAAGCGTACATATTCACATGAAAGTGAATTAGTTCTTCATGTTAGGGTCAGCATACACAGTTGTTGATAGGAAAACAGGAAGCTTTTGCAACACTGAATATAACACGTGTGTGTGTGTGTATATATATATATATATATATATATATATATATATATATATATAAACAGATACACCCCAGGAGCTGAGTATAGATAAAAAAGTCAAGCAAACTAATAGTCTTCAAAACGACTTCTCTCAGTTATCTGGTAGTGACTAGAACACCTGTGAAGGTGTAGCAAGGTGTTCCTAATAAAGAACTCACGGTCTGCACATAAACAAGCTTTCAGTTCAAGTTTTTTTTTTTTTTTTTTTGTCTGATGAAGCGGGTGGTTTACCCGCGAAAGCGCTCACTTTTAAATAAATTTATTTTTAACCAATGAATCGTGATTTGGATTATATCTACGTGTGGCTGTCATTACCATCCTTTACGTATATGCAGAACCGAAGGGTTGTATTTTGAATTTGTTTCAACGCTGAGTTATTGGAACGTTAACCCACTTTTGTTGGCTTACTGGGTCGTTTGGATTATTGTATCAGGTGTATGCACTGACGATACTTGGGCGGACTCTCTTTTTCGCTCGCTTGAGCTTGTTTGAGCAACAAGAGACATTGCTGAAATATTTGGTGAGTGGAAACGAACATTGTAAGCCTATGATTCCACTATCCATTTACGTATCTTGAACTGAAAGCTTGTTTATGTGCAGACTGTGAGTTCTTTATTAGGAACACCTTGCTACACCTTCATAGGTGTTCCAGTCACTACCAGATAACTGAGAGAAGTCGTTTTGAAGACCATTAGTTTGTTTGACTTTTTTATTTATCTATACTCAGCTCCTGGGGTGTATCTGTTTATACTTAAGCTTGGTGTTTACTAGGGTGGTTTATACGATATATATATATATATATATATATATATATATATATATATATATATATATATATATACAGGGAGAGAGAGAGAGACAGACAGATATGGATTCCTATTACAAGAAAGAAAGTTCACTACTTTACTTCGAACTTGTAATAGGAAGCCACACTTCTGTGAAAGTTCACTTTAACGAAAGTAAACTTTCGTGTAAGTGTACTTCACCAAAAGCACCACAGCACAGTGGAGGACATAAAAAACAAGCTATGTCCTCTACTATGGTGCGATAGTCACGGACCTTAGGGTTAGGGCACGGGTTAGGGTAAGGGGATAGTTAGTAAAGCTATTCCTTACCTAACCCTAAGGTTTGTGACTATCACAACATAGTGGAGGACATTGCTATGTTCTTCACTGTGCTGCAGTCATCACGGACCTTAGGGTTAGGACATGTGTCATGGTAAGGCGATAGCCCTATGGGCGTTCTGTGCAATGTGAAAGTGCTCACTGTTTGTTCTACAATTAAAGATTTTGTTTGTCCCCTTATGTATGGTGTGCCTTTGGATTTACTTCTGATTTTATTTTTGTAAACTATATTGTTCTCTTGGAGCTTTTCTCCTCAGGTCTCCACTGAAAATGGGCCACAAGCCCAGTTGGACTAACCCGGTTAACAAATGTCAATAAATAAATAATAAATAAATCACAGGCAAGGTTTAAGTTTTTAGAGTGGGTAATTCTGGTACTGTTTGTTTTGTGGATATGCATTATGTCCATCAGAATGGGGTCTGACAGTGCCCTGTCTGCCAGGCGTAGATCTCCACTCAAAAGCCTGCTGAACACAGAATACAGGGATAGGGCCTAGAGGTGGTCTACATAGGACATATTACTTATCCGCTGTATTCTTTTAGTGAGCAACCTCTGTGGACATTTCAGTTTTTGGATATGCCTAGTTAGGTGCATACCAAAGTGGGGCATTGTACTCAGTGATAGGTCTGATGAATGCATGTACAGTGGAACAAATTTCTTCCTTGGACTTGGCTGACATACCCTTGTTTATAATTTGCACAACATAGAATGACTGAGCATCATGTGTCTACAGTGGCAAGCAAAAGGATAGATTACTATTGATGTGTGTCCTGAAGTCTCTGACTACTAGGTAAACTCTAAGGTTTGTGTTGTAAATATTACAGTTACCTGGGATGGATGAATTCCCAAAGGATACTATTATGCATTTTGTGGCATTTTCTTTTAGTCCATGACTCTGACACCAGTTGTAAGTGTGTATCAGCCCTTCCCGGAGAACATTTGTGTCAGTGTAAGATTCAATGACAGCTCCTAATTTGCAAATATCTGCAAATTTAGGCAGCCAGAGACCACTAACATTAGCCTTGACTCCCGAGAAACAAATTCTAAAAAGGAGAAGTCCAAGCACTGATCCCTGAGGGACTCCACTGGTGATTGGCCTCTTTGTAGAAGTGGACTCCCTAATTCTAACTTCATGGGTCCTGTCTGTGAGCCAGTTGGCTATCTACCTGGTGACATGCGCATTTGTACCTAACCTCTTGAGTTTGTCAACAATGCCCGAGTGGGGTATTGTGTCAAATGCCTTGGCCAGGTCAAGATAGGCAGTGTGAATGATTCTGCCTTCATCCATTGCTTTGGTGACCTTCTCAAAAAGGCCACCTGGCTGAGTAGGCATGATCTGCCCTTGACGAAACCAAACTGGTTTTGGTCCAGTGTCCAGAGGTTTACTATATCTCTATTGATCCTCTCCATGATAAATCTTTCCATGGCTTTACATAGAAGACTATTGATACTTATGGGTCTATAATGTCCAACGTCTGTAGATGGCCCAACTTTGTGCAGAGGGATGACTGTTGCCTTTCTCCATTCATGAGACACAAAGCTTGTTTGGAGGCTACAGTTAAGTAGTTATTTCTTTTTTTTTTTTTAAAACAAGTTTATTAGTTTTAACATACAAAATAAATATTATGACAATCTTATGCAAGCAGTTAACATATAAACAATTATAACATTTGTTAAAACAACTAAAGTATTTACAAAGACATCCACTCTAAATTTAAATCAATTAATTAAACTGTAACATCTTACTAATAAAACTAAGACTGTTTTAACAAGTTTTGTAAGGTATCCCATATATTATAGTAAGATGTTTTCCTAGTGGTTCTTGACTTTATTGTCATTAGTTCCATATGACACACTTCAATCATAACATTTTTAAATTCATTAAATGAAGGAGGAGTATCTGAAATCCAGTTTCTGGTTATTATTTTTCTAGCCACTGCTAGAATTGACCATAGTAAGGGAAGTTTAACTTTTTTAACACATTTAGGAACAGGGGTGTTAAATAATATAAGTGATTTAGAGACTATGAAATTATCTGTAAAAAGAGCCTGCAAAAAATCATTGATTAACATCCAATATTCCTTCAGTTTTATACAATCGTAAAACATATGTGCCCAATCAGCATTTATTTCTACAGTACATCTCTTACATATGTTATCTTTTTTTGTTCATTTTTTTCACAATTAGGAGTGTATAGAAAGATCTATGTAAAAATTCCCAGGTATAAAGTCTCCAATTAATAGAAGAAGTAGTTTTATAAGCAGATTCCAATATATATTGTTTATCTTGTTGTTTTGGTAATTCACCATTAATGGAATTGAAATAATTCCATTAATTATCTGGACTATAATAGGTTTCATCTCTAATAATTTTATGTATGTGTGAGAGCTTACCTTTATCAGAAACCTTTTGTTGTACATTTAGTATCAAGTAGTCAATCAGTATTGGAACAGATTCTTTAACTGTTAAAGACATTAAGTCAAGTTTGTTAGCAAGATGTTGTCTAAAAGTCTGAATCTCTAACCAACATGTTTCCCTCAAATCAAATTCTTGCTTTAAGAAGTCTAAATGTTTTACTTTATTGTCTGACAGCATCTGATGCCAATACTTTAAATTATTCTGTGTGACTAGTAGAGTTCTTTCAGGAGTGGATGATAAAAGAATACCTTGTGTATATATTATGGGAAATAAGATAAAATTCCATTCCTTATACTTAGGATGTGTATATATAAAATTATGATATCTAATAATAATAATATTTAATGGGTAACTAGTTATGTATTTTGGTGTAATAGATGTGGTACAAAACTCATTAAGTAGCCATAACATGGGATTGTTTATAATAGTATTTTTGTGTGTTAACGATATTTTTGTGAAGTGCATGCTAATTAATTCCCAATATTCCTTCCATTTTGCAACATATGACTGATCTATTAGTAATGTTATAACTTTTATAATAGAAGAGATAGCGTATAAATCAAAGTCTGGAAATGCTATACCCCCTTGGGACCAACTATTAGTATGCTTCTTTAATGCAATCCTAGGTCTATTAGGTGCCCATAAGAAATTTAACATTTGTGAATTTAATTTCTTAATAATTATTTTTGTAGGTGGGAGTATTATTGATTGTATTATGTATAATATCTTCGGGAATATTATCATTTTAATAATTGTGAGTCTTTCTTCCATGGTAAAAAAACATATTGTTCTGGCTATTGAAATGAGTTTGTATATTATGAAGGCAATTACTATAATTATGATGTATAATGGATTTAATATCTTTAGTTAATATTATGCCTAAATAAGTTATTTGACCTGAATTGGGTATGTATTTAAGAAAATCACTAGTGAAAACATATTTCCCTGTGTATATTGGTAATATTTAAGTTTTTTCTTCATTAAATATCAAACCTGAAATATTCTTGAAATCTGTCATCTTATCAAATAATGACTGCATAGAAGAATTTGTCCCTGTTGATGTAATTAAAACATCATCTGCAAAAAGTTGGATTTTAGATATTGTATTTTCGTCTATACCAAATCCATCTATATCATTGCTGTTCCTAATCAAATTAGCCCAAGGCTCCATTATTAAAGTAAATAACAATGGTGAAAGTGGACATCCTTGTTTTGTGCCTTTTAATATGGGTGTCTTTTGTGAGACATATGTACCAATTTTAATGTATGCCAACGCTCCTTTATATAAATGTTCAATTAAATTCACAAATGTATTAGAGAAATTTGTACACTTCAATAAGATAAACAGATAGTCCCAACTTACTGAGTCAAATGCTGAATTTATATCAAGGCTGATGAGTGTCAAATCTTTCTTTTTTCTGTTTGCATAATCAATCAGAGTTAAAGTTCTCCTTATATTATCAAAAGTATTTCTATTTGTAATAAAGCCTGTCTGATCTATATCTATTATACTTGGAATGATTGTCTTTAATCTGTCAGCAAACATATTCATGAACATTTTGTAGTCAACATTAAGTAGTGAAATGGGCCTGTATGATGTGCATCTAGTTGGATCTTTATTGGGTTTCCAGATTGGTGAAATAAATGTGTATTGCCAAGATGGGGGAATTATCAATTCATTTTGAGCTGAAATAAAAACCTTATGTATTAATGAATAGGTACTCTTAGAAAGGATTTTATAAATCTCAGGAATGATACCATCATTTCCTGGCGCTTTATTTAATTTAAGTTTATTTATTTGTGTGATAACCTCTGCATATGAAATATTTTTATCTATTAATCCAGCCTGTTGTTTATTAAGTTTTTTGTTCATGTTTGTAATTATAAAGTTCTTTATTCTGTCTTTAGATTCCATATTAATGTTATTATGGTTAATGTTATGAAAGTGATTTCTAAATTCATCTAATATTTCTGGTAAACTAGAAACATTCTTCTTTTTCCTTGAAGAAAAAATTTCGTTGATGTGATTTTGTTTATTAAGCCTTTTCGTTTTATTTTTAAGTCTATGTAAGTATTTGGGACTTATTGAGTAAGACAAGAATTTATATTTCTCTAATGTTATTTTGACTTTGTGATTTAAAATTTCTTTGTATTTCTCATTTAATTTATTTATTTCCTCAATGACTTTTTGTCCATAATATTTTCCTTATTATTATGTTTATATGAGTCTAATTTGTTTTGTATGTCTATTAATTCCCTGTCCCAAGTTTTCCTTTTGTTATTATACCATCTGATACTTTGTCCATATAAATAAGATTTTAGAGCATCCCAAATGTAAATAATGGAGACGTCAGGTGTAGTGTTTAAGTCCAAAAAATGTTGTACCTCTGTAAGTATATAATCTTTATAACCTTTTAGTTGAGTTAGGTATGCAGGTATTCTTTTGATCTGAACATTATGAGTAATATTTACCATAAATTCAAAAACAATTGAATTATGATCCGATATAGGGCATGAAATGATCCTAGAATTAGTTAGGTCATTTACCAGTTGGTTAGAAATAAAGACTCTGTCTATTCTTGAATAAGTTCTATGTCTGTTAGAAAAAAAGGTATATGGTAATGATTTAGAATCTGACTGATTATTAATATCATTCAAATTATATGAATTAATGAAATCCTTTAAATGTTTTGCATTAGATGTGGTTTTCCTTTTTCCTATAGTAGTAGTATCTTTTTCATGCAGGATGCAGTTAAAATCTCCTGCTAAAATAATATCTCCTTTAGAAAATGATATAATCTTATTGAGATGGTATTTCACTGTATTAGTGCCAATTCCTGGTATCCAGTATACATTAATCAATGTATAGATTCTTCCCATTAATCTGTATTGTAACCAGGCAGAACATTCATTTGTCATCTTTATATGACTTAATAATTTTAGGTGTGGGCATATTTTTGTTCCATAAAATAGCCACTCCTCTTTTTTTCTGTGTGTGTTCTGAGCTAACTAAGATTGTATATTTATTAGTGGCTAATTTATCTATGTCTTTTTTCAGGAGATGTGTTTCCTGAAGGAATATTAAGTTGGCTCTATGCAGATTAATATATCTCATTAAACTTCCCCTTTTACATGGGTTATTCAATCCATTAATGTTTAGAGAAATTCCTTTTAAAGTTACCATTTAACTTTTATAAACATATAAAACATATAATCAGAATAGCATTTACTAAAGTAAGTATTATTATGTCTCCTCCTTTAGGTATTATATTAATTATAGCTGCAATTATTGAAAATCTTGTGAAATTTTGTGAAATTTTAACTTTTATTTGTAGTGACAGTGAGTTTATAAAATGTGATGTGGATGTCAAAACTATGTACACATAACAAAAATCAGGTGAAAATATTGTTTGGATTAAACATTGCATCCAACCTGGAGTTAAAAACTCCAACTTCGAGTAGCAAATACCACTCAAGTTATCTCCCTATCCTAAGCAGCAGTACCCCAGCTGCCACCAGAATTAATTAAATACTAACTTTTAGTAACTAAAGTTAAGCTCATTATTTTGATTATCTATTATAGCAGGACTTAAACAATTTATATAACAGCTTTTTATTTTACAGTGTAATAAATAAAAGAAGATCAATTATGTAATTAATGTAATAGATATGAAAGTTAAGAAATAGGTTATTATAACATTTACACTAACTAATCTTTATGATAATATATAAGAAACTAAAATAGAACTTATAATCAATATCACTAACATGTATTATGTATATCTCATATTTGTTTACTTTAAAACTTATACAATAAATGATTCATTATAAATCATCTTTGAGAAATAGAAGCATTACCAACATTATTCTTGAGAATACCTTTGTATTATCATATAACACTTTTATAGTCATCTTAACAATGTTATGTATAGCTATTCTATATAATGTGTACATTATCATAAAACACTCTAACAATCTTAAAAGAGAGGGCAGAGGAGAGGAAAAAAAAGTTACCCTTTTAGTTGTTTAATATAAACTTGTAGTGATAAGTTCTTATTATATGTTTATGTTCTTTTGAATTTAATAACATTTATTATCTAAGGCTATTATGACTCAAAATATTATTTACATTAGAATATTCATAGTTTCTGCCATAACAGTACTATTAGTAGTTTTAAAACTTTAAACTACATGTACTACAAGCTTCCTTCTCTTACTTGTTCTTACCATTTAAATAAAAATGGTTATTCTCAGTATATGAGATAAAAAGAACAGACAACAAAGCAATGTTGATCTCTATTTATGCATGAACCATTGTGATGAAAGCCTGCTATATCTCATACATCTGCACTGCAGCTTTAGAATGTATCACATGACACTTTCTTCTGAAATAGAATCATAATAATGCACATACTTATTTATCTTTGTTAAAATAAATGCATTGTAATGTTATATATCATTAAATTATAAGCACCTATATGCATTGAAGTGCAGCAACTATATAAGCTTTCAGTATCATGTATGCATGAGTTTAGCTTCTATGCATTCTAAGTTATTTCATTTGTTTACTATGGCATATTAAGACATTAAAAATCATTATAACGTTTACATTTTATAAGTTACATCTTAAATATGTAAGTTATTATAAAGAAAAACTCACATTTTGTTGTCATAAAGTTCGTTTTTCATCACAATACCGCATTTACAGCAGTTCTACTTCCTGAAACTGGTTTACTTCTTGAATTTGCATTGTGTCTGTGTGAAATCAGGGGTCAAAGTTCAAAATTGCTGCTTTCAGCTTCTCTGTGCATTTGCTGAATGCTGAAGCTTTTAAATCGGCTCGAGGACACTATTCACGAGGATACCTATAACTAAAATTGTCTCTTATAACATTCTGGCGGGAATTTTAGTAAAAGTAAGTGACAAACATTCATTTTGAATGTAAAAGGATTTATACAGTGTAAAACCTTCTCGAAGCACTCCACAAGTCATTGCAGTCTCTATGGCAGTGAAACCAAGCCTTAAGTTACTTAACATAAACATTTCTTACATTTATGTGTCCCATTTCATTTTCTCAGTCAAAGTATGCTACAAACACACATCAGTATTATCAGAACCTTGTTACTTCATAAAAAAAAAAAAAAAAAAACTACCTACATATATATTTACTAGCTGTTTCTTTTAGTAAAGTAAAACATGAGACACATTACTTACAACTGCTTAGTTCTAGTCAACTACAGTTATATCATAACTTATTATTTGATATTGTGTGTTTAAGCAATTTAATCATAGTATAATATAAAGCAGTTTTATTTAAACAGCATAAATAATTTTAAAGAGATAATATTTTATTTTTCCCCCTTTTTCCTTCTTTTCATCTTTCCCCCCTCCCTGCCCTCCCTCCCCCTCCCATATGTGTTTAGTTTAAGTAGAGTGCTATTATTTAAAATAATGAAAGAAAGATATAACATATTACTAACCTTAGGTCTCATAGTTACAGAAGAGAAACAAGTTGATTTATATCAGGTTATTTGTTCCTCATGAAAGTTTGATTATCCATAAAACAAACTTCAGTTCTTGCACATTAGTATAACTTTGTACAAATCATTAAGATATTTGTGGTTTTCTTGTAAATGCAGAAACTGTAATTAAAGAGTTCAAAGAAATATAAAACATGTCATTTGTTTTTTAGTCTTTTTTGTTTCTCTGATGTCTTTCAAGATGTTCCTGTTGCCATTCTTTTTAACGAAGGACTTGCCCATTCCATATCCTCTATTTTGTCTAGTATTTTATTTTTTTTAATAAATACCAAAGCAGAGTCTAGGTCTTCAAATATTTTAGGGCCATCAGGTAAAAAGATTTTCAGTCTGGAAGGAAAGAAAAGATGAGTTTTGAACTGTGCTTTCTTAAGCTCTCTTATTAATGGTAAAAAGACATTTCTTTTTGATATTACCAAAGAGGAATAGTCATTGTCAAAGCGCACAGTTGCTTCATTAATTTTTATAGGTGATTTAGCCCATGCAGATTTTAATACCATCTCATTGTCATAAGATGATAAAAATCTTACAATAACTGATCTAGGATAATTCTTATTTGTATTAGAAATGGATAAAGACCTGTGGGCTCTTTCAATGCCAAAAGAAAATGCCTCTGACAGATCTAAAGTTTTGGGAAGCCAAGTGTTTAAAAAAGATGTAATGTTATTACCTTCTATATTTTCTGGCAGTCCAAAAATCCTTATATTGTTACGTCTGGATCTGTTTTCCAAGTCATTTAGTTTGGATTGAAGGTGAGTGTTTTGTTTCAATAAAAATTCAATGTTCATTTCTTCTTCCTTAATTCTGCTGTCCATATCATTAAGTGTCTCTTCTATACCTGTTATCTGCTGTTGTAGATCTTGGTGTAGCACATCCATTTGTTTTGTGGTTTTCTCTATAAAATTGTCAATTTTAATATCCAGTCTGTCCATTTTAGTTGTTAGTTCCTGTATAGTTGATAATAATGTCTGAAGCTCTTTCTTAATGATAGAATCCTGACTGTTAGCCTTGCTTGAACTCATTCTGAACAGAAGTGATGAGAGAGAAATTTCCAAAAAGATTTCTGACAGGAAAATCAGTTAAATTTTCTTTCTTTTTTGGATATTATTATAAGTAATGATAGTCCAAACATTTTTAGAAAGAAAATTATTCCATTAGTTGAGTTTTGAAGAAATAATTTCCTGTTAATGTAGTTATGTTGGTGGAGCTGAAGAAATCTGCTGCTACCCTGTGTTCATCCTTGGCCACCTTAAGTAGTTATTTCTGATGCCCTGATAGCTCATGTTTCATGTTATTTAAAAGGCATCCCAATATTTTGTCAGGCCCCATTGATGCAGTGTTTTTGGTCTTAGAGAGAGCTAGTAGTTGTATTTGATGATATTTCCTGAGGGAAGGTTGAGGTGTGGAGAGGAGTACATTTGGAGCTGAATTTATCAGCCAGGAGGTTGTTATATTTTCTGGCTCTGTACAGGTGGCTCCATTTACACTGAGCTCTGCACACAATTGTGTATTGCCTTTGAGGTTGCGAACATAGCTAAAGAATGCTTTGTGGCTGTCCTTGGCCCGGGAGGCCAAACTGACCTCAAATGTGGCTTTGGTAAACTTTATTTGCCTCTGAGTTGTTTGTTTATTCTAATGAGAGTGCTTTTATCCTGCTGGCTGCTGCACCTCCTCATTTTTGCCATTATTTTCTTCCTCCTATTATACATCCGATTGATTTTTTGATTCTGCCAGGGTGGTTTTTTTTTTGCAGTTAGTTCTGTACTTTTTCATGGTGGGTACAGGTGCCTTTATGCAGCTGTTAACATGCTTGTACAGGGTTTCTGTGAACAGTTCTGCATAGGCAGAAGTGCTCTCCGGGTTTATAGGGGCTTGCAATTTTGCCAGGTTCTCACTTAATAGCAGTAGGTTAGCCTTAGAATAGGTCCTGAATATAGCCAGTTCTTCTGGGGGTCCAGGATTTATTTGTACTTCAAAGGAGACCATTTTGGGAAGTCATTACAGTAGGGAGTGTGCAGCACTCTCCCATATTAGTGAGGGCCAGATCCAGTATGGTTGCACCCCAGGTGATTGTACTGACTATCTGGTCCAGGGAGTTTGTGTTTACAAAATCCAGGAATCTCTGTGCATGTACATTTGATGTTATATAGGATTCCCAGTTAATAGTGGGTAATTAAAATCCCCCACAAATATGGCATTCAGTTGGATGGTTAGTATTTCTAATAAGTTTAAATACATGGTATGGGTTTCCTGGGTCATAGGTAGGGACCTATAGCTTGCAAGGAAGTGGTATTGGATTTTACCTATGGTGATTTGAACCTGGAGCAGCTCGAGTGCATTGTCCAGTTTGACCAGCCTTGAAGTATATTTATTTTTGATGTAATTAGAGACACCTCTACCTTTAATCCCTGCCTGTGAAGTATCTGGTCTACATGTGTGTAAGGTGTTATAACCCTGTACCGTTAGTGTACAGTTCGCGGCTTTAAACCATGACACACAGACCACACAAACATCCGCAATCGCTAGGGTAAACACAGCTTCCAGGGAGTGGATTTTTTTTTTGTTTGGGCTCCTGTAATGCATTCCTTGTCAATTACCTGTGCAAAAGAAATTTGAAAGTTGAGAATGCAAAACCTGCAATGCTGCTGATTGCTGTCCATACGTACAGGTAACATCTGACTTCACACATGAACTGAAGAAGGTTACTTGCTGCACATTTCCATACAAAGTTGCAGCTGTGCCGAGGAACTTCAGCGCATCAACTTTCTTTTCATCTCACTATTTCTTACATACCCACTCAGTTCCCTACACATGAATGAAATTTCACAAAGCCGAAAACCATATGGCCGAGACCATATGATCGACTTTTGAAATATTGACCATGCATAATAGGCATCTCCGTACTGTTCGTAATGGAAAGATTTCCATCTTCCTCACTGTGGTATGATCTCGGAGTTTGTATATTTAAGGTTTGGGGGGAGAGGGGGGCGTACCCCCCATGGGTGTGCAGGGTGGCTTGCACCTTTGCTAGCAATGTGAAGGTTAGTGATTGTTGTTATTTTTTCTTTTTTTTTTTTAACATGATCGACATTTCAAAAGGTGATCATATGGTCTTGGCCATATGGTCTTCGGCTTTTTGAAATGTCGATCATGTATAGTAGACCTGTAGATATATATATATATATATATATATATATATATATGGATCTCGTACTACTGAACGAAAGTTCAATAGTCTGAAACGACATCTACTGAACACACTTTAGTGAAAGTGTTTTTTACTGAAAAATCACTTTCGCTAAAGTCCCTTAAAATAAGTAATTAAAACAAAAGAAAAAACAACAAAAACACACAACTAATGTTTACACAGGGGGACAAGCCCCCCTGCACCCCCACTCACCCCCTACTTTTATATTCCCACTCCGAGATCGCACTACAGTGACTAAAATAGAATATTCCCTTATCCCCACTGTACTACAATCTCAGCAACAGCCAATCTCCCATGATTTCCTTTTCTTTTCAGCATACTTACGTGAAAGTGCTTTTTCTGTGAAAAGCACTTTCATGGAAGTATGCTCGGCCGTTTCAGTTTCGGTGAAACAGCCGTTCGAGGAAATGTATGGGATCTATATATATATATATATATATATATATATATATATTGTTGTTTTTCGGCTTTTCCCGGTTAGGGGTCGCCACAGCAGAACTCCAGTCCGCTAATGATTGTTGGTAGATTTTCACGAATGCCGAGGTGCCAGCTCGACGTTCAACGTTCAGTGAAGGCACGCCCATTTACGCATGTCTTTCGAATGCCCACCCAACCGCGGGGAGGTCATGCAGACTCCACACAGAAGGCACTCCCAAGCCAAGCCAAGAATCAAATGGGAGAACCTCTTGCTGTGAGGCAACAACGCTACCACTGCACCACTATATATAAATATATATATATATATATATATATATATATATATATATATATATATATATATATATATACATGTACATATGCAGGTGTGCATAGGTATCTCTTTATAGTGTGTGTGTCTGCATGTCTGCATGGTGGAATTGACCAGGCCATGTGCAGATGTGACCCAGGGGAAAGCTCCAAAATCTGAATGTTCACTATGTAATACATTATCAGTGATATGTTATTCTTCAGGTAATAAATGTCAGACTATCAAAGAAGGCATCCGTATGCAGTTTGATAATAATTTTGTACAGTTAATCTGAGAGATGCAAGTCATGAAAAACATTTGAATATCAGTTTAAAACCAAAAAGAATCCCCTTTGAGGATTATAAAAGATTTTATTTACATATTTTTATTTTTATTTTGTTATTAATCATCTATACAGCCACACAGTGATACACTGATGATTGAAAAGCCAACAATGACTTATTAGCAAGTAAAAAAAAAGTTCATATGAAACAATAGAAGTAATACATCGTAGACACTTATGTTTTAATTTAGACACACACACACACACACGCACACACACACACACACACACACACACACACACACACACACACACACACACACACACACAGACACACACACACACACACACACACACACACACACTTTTTATGTTCAACTTACTTAGGTTTAGACTCATTGATTCTTGTCCTCAGGAATACAGGAGTGATCAGTTATAAAAAAAAAAAAAAAAAAAAAATGAAAGAAAAAATCATTCCTTTTCTGTAATAAGATTTACTTCAGGGGATTACTGCACACTTCAGGACTGAAACAGTTGTTTTGCACTTCCTCTGCCTATAGGTTCATAGGTAGGTATTAGGCTTGGAGGGCATTTATAAGCCTAGCCAAAGTGTGTCGGCTTTCACTGCCCCGTTGATTAATTAACTGATTCTCTGTGAAGCAGAGCCAATTAAGTGATCCCAGGGGTGTATTTTCTGTTACCCATCCACTCATCAAGATTTCTCTTGAAGAGTATTAGTGAGGGCCTTTTCCTGATGTAATCTGGAATTTTGTTCCAAAGCACGGGGAGTCTCTGTGACAGGAATCTTTCCTTCCAGCATGTTCTATTTATGGTTGCGGCAAAGTTTAGCTCACTAGAGCGCATGGCTCACAGTGACTTGGATTTCTTTAGGTGGAGCATGTCCATCAATTCTGAGTTGGACATGGCTTTGTAAGTCAGGCATAGGTCACCTCTGAGTAAGCGATATGTCACTGAGTACAGCCGGAGTTTTTTCAGTCGGGCTGCATAGGACATATGTTTGAGACCAATAATCCTCTCGGTGAGGTACTTTTGTGATCTTTCCAGCTGTTGGAAGTGTCTTGTGAGGTACATCCCAAAGGGGCATTGTAATCTATGATGGGTCTAATGAGTGACGAGTAAAGGGGCACTATAACCTCTTCATTTCTAGATGTGAACCCTTTAGTAATTAGATTTCCTAACTACTTTGGCAATATGATTGTTAAAGGAGAGATTACTATCTACCTGGGGCCCCAGATCTCTTATTACCTCTTCTGTATTAAGGGGGCTGCCAGCTAAGTGGTAATTCATAGGTGTTTTGTTTTTCCCAAACGTGAAGACTATGCATTTTTTGGTATTTAGCTTGAGGCCATGACTTTGACACCAGGTGTCCATCTCAGTAAGGCCCTTTTGGAGGATGTCCATGTCAGCCGGAGAGTCAGTTATGGCTCCCAGTTTGCAGTCGTCGGTGAACTTGGTTAGCCATATTCCTCCTGTGTTTGCCTTTACTTCTGAGAAGTATAAGCTGAACAGTAGGGGTCCCAGGACCGAGCCTTGTGGGACACCACTTGTGACTGGTTTAGAGTCGGACCTGGAGCCAGCTATTCTTACCGTGTGAGTCCTGTCTGTAAGCCAGTTGGCAACCCATCTCATGACGTAGGGGGTTATGTTCAGGCTGGTGAGTTTTTCTGTAATACCCAGAATGGTGTTGAAAGCCTTGGCAAGGTCAAGGTAGTCTTTGTGAATGACCTTTCCCTCATCTATGGCCTTGATGACTGCCTCGAAGAGGTCAACCAGGTTTAGTAGGCATGATCTGCCTTAACAAAGCCGAACTGGGTCAGGTCAAGTGTTTGGAGATTCACAATGTCTTTGTTAATGAGTTCCATGATGATGCACTCTATAGCCTTGCAGACCAGGCTAGTCAGGCTTATAGGTACCAGTGTCAGATGTGGCCCCTCCTTTGTGGAGAGGAACAACCGTTGCTGTGCGCCATTCTATGGGCACGTAGCCTGTGGAGAGACTGAGGTTGAACAGCGTGTTTAGGTGGGGGGTTAGTTTGTTCTGTAGTTCATGCAAGATGCAGCCTGGGACACCATCTGGTCCCATTGTTGCTGTGTTTTTGGCTTCTGAAAGGGCTGTTTTCACCTGTACATCTATGATTTTTGGAACACTACACTTTTCTGATATTGTTGTGGGCCCTTTTGGAGGTGAGAGGGGGTGAAGTTTGCACTGAATCTATCTGCCAGGATGTTGGCAATATCAGTAGGTTCAGTATATTTTGTGCTATTTTGCACTAGTTCAGTGCATATCTGTGAGTTGCCACTTAGATTCTTAACATAGTTAAAGAAGGCTTTGTGGTTATCTTTTGAATCTTTTGTTGTTTTACTATCAAAGTTAGCCCTGGATGATTTCATGAGGGACCTCAGTTTCTTACTGACACTGATCAGGGATGTCTTTCCTTCTTGGGATTAGCTTTTTTTCTGAACTAGTTTCCTCCTTCTGTTGTATAGCCTGTTTATTGCAGGGGTCCACCAAACTGATTTCCTTCTCTTAGAGGAGTGAGTCTTGGTTTTGCTAGGGATGGCATGATCCATGCATCCTTGTAGGTGCTCATAGAGTCCATTTGTAATGGTTTCTGCATCTTGGGCAGCATTATCCCTTAGCGTGGGGACTGTGAAACTTACCACTTATCTTAAGTATGGTGATGTTTGCTTTAGAAAAGTTTTTTACTGTGGTTTTCTTAGTTGGGGGTGGTGGTGGGGTGGGAACACCCAGAGTGATTAGTTTATGGTCTGATCTAACCAGTGACAGGTTGACCTCCAGTGTGGAGCACCTGTCACCCAAGTTGGTGATGACCAAGTCCAATATGTTTTCACCTCTGATCCAGGGCGTTTGAGATGATGAATTCCAAGAAGCACTGGGCCTGGGAATTTGTACTCGAGTAGTTTTCCCATTTAATGGTAGGGTAATTTAAATCACCCAATATCAGAGTGTTTGGTAGGACCTTCATGTTTTCCATTATCTTCAGAAAGATGGAGTGGTGTTCCTGGGTCATGGAGGGTAATCTGTAGCAGGCCACAATTTGCATTGCAGATTTGCCCAATATTAGTTGCTCATGGATGATCTCAGAGGTATCATGCTGCGCCACTAACCTGGAGGTGTAGATATCTTTGATGAATATGGATACACCTCCTCCTTTTGTGTTTTGGTCCGTGTTCTGTGGACGGAACGTGTGGTATGAGTTGTTACCCGGTAGTGCTGGGGTGCTCTCTAGAGCCTTGAACCAGGTTTCAGTTACTGCACAGATGTCAACATTCTCCATACTGAGGAGTGCTTTGAGCGCATGCATTTTGAGATTTAAACTCCTGGCACTGAGTAGCATAACCCTCAGTTTTTTGTTAATTGTTTTGTTTATGGAGGTGGGTTTGACTTTTGAGCCTCCCTAAAAAGGCACTATGGGGGCAGCAAGAGCCTTGGCCAGTATTCAAAAGCCTAGGGGTGACAGGTGCTAGCCATCTCTTGTGAAGCAATACGGCTTGTCGAGCATGTCGTCCCAGGCTGACAGACACTGGATCCCCTTTGAATGACACCAGATCCTTAGCCAATTGTTGAAATTGATAATTTTTTTCTTTACACTGATATATCATTCTTGGTGAGGGCAGGATGCTACTTAGGGTCAGGGTCATACCAGCCTGGGCTACATGATCAGGGAGATCTTCCATGTCTCTTTTCATGTAGTCCAGGGAGTTACGTCTCAGGTTATTCACACCAACATGAACAATGACAGAGTCATATTAGTACTTGTTCTGGAATGACCTGAGTGCTTGTGTTAAGTGGTGGATTCTTGCTTCCGACAGGCAGGTAACAGTAACCTTCTGCTTGTCCAGCCTAGTGAGTAGGACATCAGTGTGCCTGACTATAGAGTCACCTATTACTAGTGTGTTAGGTATGTTATTTCACCTTAAGGGCTGTGATTGTGCGGCACACTGATTTTGTGTTTTATGTGTTGTCTGGTTTGTGATGAGAAGTGCAGGTTGTTTGGGTGTCTGCTTTGGCGGTTTCTGATGCTTTTGTAGGTTTTTATTTAGAGCCTCCGAGTATGATTTTGTGTATTTATGTGTATTTTTTTCCAGTGCTGTTTCAGTAGGTCTGTGTGCAGCTGGAATTGTGGTGCAAGTATTAATCTTCTCCTCTTGACTGTCTGTTCCAGTCTTGGGTGGAGACAGCTTAGCTTCCAGTTTGGCTATATAATTGCATCTCTCTCATATTTTAGTGTTTTGTGGTAGGAGGAGAGGGTTATCTGTGTACATGAGACAGCAGTAACATTGCCTTAGGATACCCAGATTCACCAGCTGGACTGGAGAGTGCCCCTGAAGTTGCTCTTTGGTCATGCCTGAATAGTACGGTGAGCTGCTTAGTTGCTTGGTTGATGAGGGGTGAATAAAGAGCCTTGCCCTGCTGGGCAATCCGTGTCAGGGTATATTAGTGCTTGCTATTAGGTCTGAGCAAGTGCTGGGCTGTAAGATGCTTTTTGAGTGCTTAGGTTGAGAGTTAGACTAGTTTTCCCAGGAAGTTAGAATAGTTTGCCCATTTGCCTATGCCCAATATTGCTGTCCAGCTAATGGCTCATGACTTTAAAATGTTAACTGTCATTCAATGGCTGGTATTGCTATGGTATACATGAGAAAAAATTGTCATGACAAAATCCTCAGATGTCAGCTACTCGTATTTGTGAGTGAGAAGTAGATACACAAAGTCAATAAGAAATGCTATTTTTGTTAAATTTTATTAATATTAGTCTGAAATTAATTATGTTGTAAATATGCTGAAAGAAAATGCTTGCTTAAATGCAGAAACAGAGTTTAGTAATATCTGATCAGCAGTCATACTAAATGACCATGGCTTGGAAAAGGAATCTGCTGAATGGACATTTTTCCCTTACAGACTCAAACAGGATGTATGCAAGAACAAAAATATAAAATCTGCTTTTAAAGAATGGACATTTTTCCCTTACAGACTCAAACAGGATGTATGCAAGAACAAAAATGCAAAATCTGCTTTTAAAGAACACTGACATGTTATTCTGCATATAAAAATGGACACGATATGTTTCCTAAAACAACAGGATATGTTTATGACACTGTGACAATGTGTTTTCTCAAAAATATGTTTTTCTGCATGAAAAACAGGATATGGCACAAGAACAGATGTTTTATACAAAGATCCAAATAAAATACAGGATGTTCACACTGTCAGAAAAGCTGATCTCTGACAATGTGTTTTCTCAAAAATATGTTTTTCTGCATAAAAAACAGGATATGGTTATCAGCATTGGTACAAGAACATATGTTCATATACACAGATCCAAATAGAATACAGAACAATGTGTTTCCTCAAAAATATGTTTTTCTACATGGACATCAGGACACTGTTACGGGATATTCACACTGTCAGAAAAGCTGGTCTCTTACAAGACATTGTTAAACAAGGAAGCTTAGTATTGTTTCTACAGGACTAAAACTGTATATAAAGAGCTGTATAAATCCAGTTATGTTAGAGGTATGATAGGGACACAAGTCCTAAGGTAAATGTTATATCTCTCACATCATCTGTACTATATGAGAAGTAAAGTTGGAACAGTACTTTTAAGCTGCAACGTGGTTCCGTTTGATTTATTATAAAAAGTTATTTGTTACTGCTCTCTAAAGTTGATGCTGCAAAGTATATTCTCTCATCAGTGTATATTCTGCAAGTTTCTGTATGCAACAGACTGTGAATGCAAATATAACCTGACTTTGAATTTTAGCAGAATCCAGCCAGCAAGACTGAGTGTCTTAAGAACACTGCAAATCCATCACACCAAGCAGTAAGCAGAGAGAGCTCAATAATATTTTTTCAATTTTTATTAACTATTTGATGCGTCATCATTGTGGAATGCTAGAGGACATCAAGGGTTTGCCCTGAAATAGATGACAGTCACCTCAAACCTGTAGTTATGGAAAATGACAAAACTAACTTCCCCACTAGAAAAATTACTAATAGGTAATAGTGACTGGCAATTTGGCATGTTCTATAACTTATCTGGGATTGCATAGAAGGCCAGATCCATTTATGGGTGCATTGATTGCCCCGGATGTGAGACAGAACACTGTTTGTACTTGAGTTATTGGGTCCTTCTACTTAGGCTGCACTCATTCTAAAGATGATTCTAGGACTTTGAACCACCACATTTGTGGCTAAGACAGCTTTCTTGGGATCGTGTCATCTGCATTCCCAGAGCTTATCAATGAGGATTAGGACTCTTTCCTCACCTCTAACTTCTTAGCAACTGTCTCACTGCAAACATCAGGCCAGTTGTGCTGCATCCTGATTTGAATACAAGCTGCTCACTACCCTCATTATATTGTACTACCCTGTGTATCCATTTATGAATCACCCTCTACATAACTTTCATGCAATGTGGCAGCAGTATGATGCCTCTGTATGGATCACAGTTGTGGATACCCCATTTGTTCTTGTTAACTGGCACAAGTATGATTCCTCTGCACTCACCTGGGGTATATATGTATAGGTTCATAGGTAGGTACTAGGCTATCAGCCCAAGGGCCTATGTAAGCCTAGCCAACAAGGTTCCCTGGCTTACGCCACCCAAGAAAGTTATTTTCCTGTGCCACTGTCGAGCAGAGACACAGAAGTAATCCCCAGGGTGTATTTCCTATTTCCCATCCACTCATCAAGATTTTTCTTGAAGAGTGCTAATAAAGAACTTTGCTTGACATAGATGGGTAGCTTGTTCCAGAGTATGGGAAGTCTCTGCGACAGGCATCTATTCATCCAGCATGTCCTGTTTATTGTGGTGACAAGGTTTAGGTCCCTAGAGCGTGTAGCTTGGAGGGATTGGGATTTCTTTAGGTGTAGGATGTCCAACAGCTCTGGGTTTGACATAGCTTTATATGTTAGGCAGAGATCACCTTGGAGTAGGCGGTTTGCTACGGAGTAAAGCTGGAGTTTTTTGAGGTGGTCAGTGTAGGGCATTTGTTTGAGGCCAGTAATCCTCTTTGTGAGGTACTTCTGTGGCCTTTCCAGCTGCTGCAGATGTCTTGTAAGGTACATTCCAAAAGGGGCATTGTACTCTATAATGGGTTTAATGAGTGTCGATTAGAGGGGACCAATGACCTCTTTTTTCCTGGATGAGAACCCTTTTATGATGAGGTGTGCCACATAGAAGGACTTCCTGACTACTGTGACGATGTGACTATCAAAGGAGAGACTACTGTCCACCTGGGTCCCACGATCTCTTATCACACATTCGGTGTTAAGTAGATTGCTGCCTATGTGATAGTTCATGGGTACAGAGTTTTTACCAAAGGGGTTGACACTGCACTTTTTGGCATTGAGCTTGAGGCCATGGCTCTGACACCAGGCATCTGTCTCAGCGAGGCCATTCTGTAGGATGTCCACATCCTTTGGGGACTTGACTATGGCTCCTAGTTTGCAGTCATCTGTGAAATTTGTTAACCAAAGGCCTTCAGTGTTAGCCTGTACTTCAGAGAAGTAGATACCAAACAGGAGAGGTCCCAGGACAGAACCCTGTGGTACTCCACTTGTCACTGCTTTGAGGTCAGATTTGGAGTCTGCAACTTTTACAGTGTGGGTTCTGTCAGTGAGCTAGTTGGCAACCCATTTTGTGACATAGGGATTTATATCTAGTCTAGTGAGTTTAGCTATAATTCCAGAATGGGGGATGGTGTTGAAAGCCTTGGCGAGGTCAAGATAGGCTGTGTGAACTACCTTACACTCATCTACAGCTTTGGTGACTGCCTCAAAGAAGTTGATCAGGTTCAGGAGGCATGATCTGCCTTTCATAAACCTGAACTAGGTGGGATCCAGAGTTTGGAGGTTACCAATGTCTTTGTTTATGAGTTCCATGATGATACGTTCCATGGCCTTGCAGACCAGGCTTATCAGGCTAACAGGTCGATAGTTCCCGGGATCAGTGGTGGCTACCCCTTTGTGGGTTGCTGTGCTCCATTCAGTGGACACAAAGCCTGATGTGAGTCTATTATTGAATATGGTGCTTAAGTGGGGAGGCAGTTCATTCTGAAGTTTGTGTAAAACACATCGTGGGATGTTGTCCGGTCCCATGGATGCGATGTTTTTGGCTTTAGAGAGTGCAGCTTTTACCTGCATAGTTGCGATTAGAGGGACTCTGCATTCTTCCTGTATAAATATGGGCCCCTTAAGGCGTGAGTGGGGTAAAGTTAGCAGTGAACCTATCTGCCAAGATATTGGCAATATCAGTTGGTTCTGTAATTTTCGTGCCTTTGTGCTATAACTTAGAGCAGATCTGGGTGTTGCCATCAAGATTTTTGACATAGCTATAGAATACTTTGTGGTTGTCCTTAGAATTAGTGGTGATTTTGTTTTCATAGCTAGCTTTGGAGGATCTTATAAGGGATCTTAGCTTCTTACTGAGGCTGACCATGCTGTTCCTCCATTCATGGGATTTTACTCTCTTTTGCAACAGTTTCTTCCTTCTGTTGTACATTTTGCTTATGGCAGAGGACCACCAGATTGGCTTCCTTTGTTTGGAGGATAGCATCTTGGTTCTGTTTGGGATAACATGATCCATGCACTCATGTAAGTGCTTATAGACTGCATTTGTGTAGGATTCAACAGTTATAACTGTATTGTCCATCTGCATGGGTGTCATGAAGTTCACCACTTCTGTCTTAAGAAGCATGAAGTTGGCTTTGGAGAAAGTTTTACTGTGGTTTCCTTAATAGGGGGTAGGGGGCAGGATTTGGATATAAAGGGTGATTAGCTTATGGTCAGATCGGGCCAACAAGGGGTTGACTTCAGGTGTGGAACACTGGTCACTCATGTTGGTAATGACTAGGTCTAGGATATTGCTGCCACTGGTGGGGGTGTGATAAGTTGATCCAGGGCATTGGAGTTTATGAATCCCAGAAAGTGTTGAGCTAAGGAGTTGATACACGAGTAGTTTTCCCAGTTAATGGTGGGGTTGTTGAAGTTGCCCATTATTAGGGTGTTTGGTTGAACCCTAATAGTTTCCAGTACATCAAGAAAAGAGGAGTTGGAATCCTGGGACATGGTGGGGGATCTTCAGCAAGCTACAATTTGGATTGCAGTTTTGCTCAGAGTTAGTTGCACTTGGATAACCTCGGATGCATTATGCTGAGCAACTAGCCTGGAGGTGTGGATATCCTTAATGAATATGGACACACCTCTGCCTTTGGTGTTTCGGTCTAGGTTACATGGCCGAAAAGTGTGGTATGAGTTATGGCCTGTTAGTGCAGGGGTGCTCTCTGGAGCCTTGAACCAGGTCTCAGTCACTGCACAGATATCGATGTTCTCCATTTTAAGGAGTGCCTCGAGTGAGTGCATTTTGAGATTTAGACTTCTAGCATTGAGTAGCATTACCCTCAGATTTTGCTTGCCTGTTCCTGTTACGGTGGTGAATTTGTTATTTGAACCTTGCCTAAAAAAGGCACTATAGGGGCAGCAAGAGCCTTAGCCAGTATCCAGAATCCCAGAGCAGGAGCAGAGACATTCTTAAGTGGTCTTTTAGATAGAGCTTGAACAATTGGTAAGAGGTAGATGTTCTACTGGAAGTAGGGAGGGAGTTCCAGGCTTTAGCAGTGGAGGAGTTTTGTGCATGGGTAACTCAGTGGAGGGAAGAACAAAGATATGTTGGGACAATTACTTGCTCCAATCCATGAGGCATGTGTGCTAAACTAAGGGTGAATTTGCGGTTTCCTATCTATTCACCCCAACTGACTTTGAATAGAGTAAAATAAGTACTTTGTGCTATGTGGAGATGAAAATGGTTCTATAGAAATGATATTATCTGTAATACAGTCCTATTCCTCCAACATGTCCCATTTATGTTACAAAAGCTGTTGAGATCCCTTAAGTGGGTATTCATGCTTCCATTGTACTTGTGAATGTGTAATAGGTCAGAAAGGATAGGGTCTGTTAAGGCTCTATACTCAAGAAAGAGGTCACCTCTTAGCAGGCAGTATGATACCAAAAAGGAGGATGTGACTTTGAGATGGTTTGCATAGATTTTATGCTTTAAGCCCTTGATTCTTTGGTGAGAAGGTATTGTGTTTTTTATAGTTGTGATAAATGTTTGGACAGGCATATACCAAAATACTCCATCTTTTTGCAAGGAGATGACTGCTGATGTACTCCATTTAGCTTGCAGGAAGCCTGATGTATGCTTATATTGCATGGCCCCTGTAGGGAATCTGACAAATCTTATTTCATAATGCCAGTTTTCTTGTTCCATAGAAGTAGCATTTCTGGCCTTGGACTGTGCCTTGAAGACTTTGTGTAGATACAGTCATATGACCTGGGAATATAAGAGGGAAGGGGAGGCTGTAGTTTGAGCTTAACATGTCTTTCAATAGGCTGGCTATATACTCTGGGTCCAAGTATGCAACATACTTTACTATTATATCTGTGCATTACTCTAATATAGTTAAAGAAGGCTTTGTGGTGGTCCTTTGCCTAGATAACTCATTTTTGCTCATATCTGACTTTGGTTGATTTGGTCAGGGTCAGGAGTTCACTGTTAACTCATTACATGGAATGAGTTAAGTTTAGCAACAGTTTTTTTTTTTTTTTTTTTTTTACATCTTTTGAAAGTTAAAACTTATTCTTGCATGCAATGAGTATTTTTTTTCCTTGTATTACAGAGGATGTTTATAGATTTGAGCTACTCCATGGGAGGTTATTTTTTGAATATGGCATTGCATTTGTGTGCACAGAGTTTGGTAGTAAAGTATTCCACATAAGTAGTGAAATCATCAAGTTGTAAGGAGATTCTGAATTTAGTCAGGTCATCACTCAGTTTTAGCAGATTGGCCTTAGTATAATCTCTGGATTCTGAGGTATTGGAAGAAGCTTCCTGGTTCAGTATTATGATGGAAAAGCTCACACAGACTCTTATTGCTTTTTTGTATTTTGTATTTCTTTCTGTATTCTGTATATTGTGATGTATTTTCATTGCACTGCACTTTAATTCTATTCAGTTTTCAATTGCATATTTAAAAATGGAAAGAAACCAAATCTGTATATCTTGTGAGTCACAAAAAATAGAATTTCTCCACCCTTCTACTCTGGTGTTGTGTTTTTAAACTTACTACCTCTGTAGTTGCCTACCACTTATGATCATGTGACCACATAATTCCATCCCTCTCCTCTTTCGTTGGCTTTTTATAGTAAGCACAGAATCATCATTTTGTGAAGCCACCCCCCCCAAGCTATTTAAAGTTATTTGCCCTCTCACTGTATTCCATTGACCAAGAATACTGAGTGACCCTCCATTCAAACCATCTTGTTGTTTTAAAATTAGTAGCTCTCCCCTTAGACTGCTAAAGCTTGAAGTGTTCTTTCATATATTCCTAACTGCGTAGTGCACATGCAGTTATTAGGATATTAACCCATTTTCCATCTAACTTTTAAAATCTGCTGCATCTGGGACAAGTCTACCAATCACTTTACAGCCTGCATTCTGTTTCTCAGTAAGTATTTTAGATTAGTGCTTCTGTTTGCTACTGGTGAGATAAATAGCAGAGGTAAATTATTTCCTAGCCCTCCCTGACACTACTGGTCATTGAAAAGCCAGATAGCTGCTTCTTAGAAACGAGCTAATTGGGCAGTGTATGAGTGTCAAACTTTCCTAATTGACCTATTTGCTATTCAGTGCATCAATCAGTAGAAGGCTACAACAAACCTAGAGACCCCCTGAAAAATCTGGGATGAGACTGCTGATCACCAAAGAGCCTGTGGCCTGCTTCTCATCTTTGGATTAGTGCTTTACTTTTGCTTCTGGTTAAAGAAGCAAGGGGACATTGATTCCCAGCTGTGTAGATTTTTTAAGAGTAGCACTAATCGTACCTAACCAATAGGTTAATTATCGCAGTTGTATAGGTGAATACTAGTCTAACTGTCCATAAGGACCATTTTAACCTGAAATCAGTATCAAACTTTGTAGCTTGTGTCTATAAGCTGACAACATTAACCATTATGTCAAATCTACATTGCTGACAAACCTAATTCTCTCTTTTCAATAAGTACCCCTGGATTACCTACCATCTAACCTAACACCAGAGTATCTCCCTAAATACTTCATCCATAACTCTGCAGGCCTTATGGATTGCTAGCTATAAGTCTGGTGGTGAGTTCATGGAATGAATCTTGTTTAGGATATACTATACTAGTTTCCCAACAACCAGAGCACTGTGCAAGCCCTAGTCCTCCACCCTCTGGCAACACAACAAGCTGCTCTCACTCCATCTGTGGCCAGTCTGACTGAATTAGGTGTTGTAAGACAGTGTAGCAACTGCTTTATGCTTATCAACTGTTCACTACTTCTACCAGTTAATGTGCAACCTGCAAGAGATGTAAATATTTAACAAATATGGAGGTAATCCTCTTGCATTAGCCCCTAGCAATACGCATCATACCTCTATAACATCACATCAACCACAGCTCATTTCTAGACCCATGACATATGCTGAGGCCATAAAATAAAAAAAATGCCAAAGCTTCATAGAACTCACTGTAAAATAATCTCAGTCTCCATCCCACAAGGCAACACCAACTCATTCTACACTCTCACAAACTACATACTCACAAAATTTACCAAGAATCATCAAGAAAACTGGCCTAAGCTTATAAAGCCCATTAAATCTGCTTTTACCCAGGGGAAATGCTTTAGTCATAGGTGACTCTATAGTTAGGAATACAGCCCCCACCATCACCACACTGGATAAGAACAAGGTGACTAAAAGCTGCTTGTCTGGTGCCAGGGCAAATGATATTAAAGTGTCCTAAAGACACTCAAAACAGATAGGTATGACTATGGTCTGTTAGGGGAGTAAATAACCTGAGACACTCCATCCAGATGGACATGCAGAGACACATAATGGAACTTACTATGCATGCAGTAGAGGCAGTAAAGTCACTCGTATTGAGTAGTATTTTGCATTCACCAAGAATGATGCCTAGATACAACGAAAAAATAATTAGCTTTAACACTTGGCTAAGTATTTGATATCATTCTAATGAGATCCAGAATGCAACTGCCTGGGATGATATAGTAGATAGCATGTTTCACTAGGGATGGCATACACCCATCATGCCAGGGCTTTCACATATTAGCCAAAGCCTTTCATAGTGCATTTTTAGGCAATGTTACCTTGCTGGACCTTCCTACATAGAAAACAAACTCAAATGTGAACATCAAGGTAAAACTTCTCAGTGCTAGGACACTAAATAGAAAGATGCCAGGACTGAAGCCCCTCAAGCGACTCAAACACATTCTTCTTTGTGAATTTACTGAAATATTGTTCCAACGCAATGGCAACATTCTCTCCATACCAGGGTTAGCACCTATCATGACTTCAGACCCTTGAGTAATTGCATGGGAGCATCAATATTTGTTACAAAAAACATTACTAAATATCAAATTACCCACAACCCCAAATTGGACTTCATAGAGACCCAAATCACCCTAAACAAATCCAGGTATTACTTCAGTCCTAGATATGGATCCCTATCAATGTCACCAAAAGATTGCAGAACTTACCTCAACACAACTGAAGCATTGAATATCAAACCAAATATCTTCTTTAAAGGGGAGTTTGATTACCCAAACATTGATTGGCACATATACTTCTAAAATAGTTATGTACAGCATTTCCTAGACATCATTAATACAAATACACTGGAACAAATTATAGCACTACCTACTAGAGGCTCTAATAGCCTTGACCTGGACTTTACCAACCTACCCCCACCTGCACCCTACCTACATCTCCTTATCCTTGGTTAAATCTGATCAGGAATCAGTCACCTTTTTTGTCAGATCCAGTGGTACTGCTTGTGACAAAGGGAAACACTGCCAGCTCAACTATCTGGAATTTTGTAAATAATTTTGTCATTTGTGAATATTGATATGATTTATACAGAAGTGTGTAAAGTACTGAGCTAAAATGTAACCACAGCATTCCCTATTGGAATAGAACAGGAATGTCCCTTCATTATTTTGACTGTTTAGATGTATATCTCTAATTGAAACTGGAACACAGGAAATTAACTTGAAAACAATTCAGATAAAATAGTTGAAATTAAACTGTTTTGTAACCACATGCTAAAAGAGATGTTATCTCTCAGTTTCAGTGCAACAAGAGACATAATGTGTAGAACTAGTGTTTTTTTTTTTTTTTTTTGTATTGTCTAAGTGTGGAGAAATGTAAATTATTTTATGACTTCCATCATTTGATTTGAGGGCTATGTATTTTTCACAGGGAGATGATAAATTTTGTTAGTTTCTGACAAAGGGGGTTTAACTTGGGAACTGGAGTCAGATGACAAAAAGTGATGTCATCCAAGCTAACCGATCAGTAATATTTGATATTAATTTAAGAACTCTCTCAGAGACTGGGCATTTTGCATTTTTTCCTTGACCTGACAAGAACATCCACTCATTACCATCTTCTGCCCTTGCCTTGCTGTAAGTAAGTTTTTAGGGCATAGTACCTCTTTTAGATTCATATAGGAATATAGTAAAGTATAGCTTAGATATTTTCTTTATTTATTTAAGACTGTCCTGCAGTGTTGTTTTAAATATTTCCTGTGATTTTGAACTCTGAAGTTACTGTGATGATTTATTGAGTATTTCCTGTTCTTTTATTATTTATTATTAACTATATTTAAACCTTTCAATTGTGGCTGGTCTGTTTGGAGATATTTAAGCTTTTAGAGTACTTGCATATCTATTTGGTGACATTGTACAGGCTACTCCTAATAGCCTTGCTCTTGGTCAGACTACCATTTGGTTTAATAGTAGCATTACACAGTAGGATTGGACACCCTTTGTTAAGGGCCTTAAAGTAACTGATAATTAGTCTCTGGTGGTGGTAGAAACTACTTTATAGTCTGGGCATAAGGGGCCATAGCTAGTAAACCTGTGCCAGCCATTCCCAGGTGTGTGTTTGGGTTGTGTATAAATCAAATCTCAAAGTGTGTGTGTGTGTGTGTGTGTGTGTGTGTGGTGTGTGTGTGTGTGTGTGTGTGTGTGTGTGTGTGTGTGTGTGTGTGTGTGTGTGTGTGTGTGTGTGTGTGTGTGTGTGTCAGCTACTTGGGCAGGGATACGAAGCACTGGTTGGATAGAGAGGGTGCTGGAGGTCTTAGCTGGCCACTCAATTGAGATCTCAACTCTATAGCTGTGCCAGTAGGGAGTCTTATTGGAGATCGAGAGATACCAGTCCCAGACTGACTGTGATCTCTGTGTGCTGTTAAGGTAAATTGCACTTTACTGTGTGTGTACTTGTCATCCACCCAGTGTGTATATTCCACACTGTTGCCAGTGGTGAGGATTGAGGCTCCTTGACTACTGGGCCAGGGTTGTGGTGTCACACTGCTCCCCACTAAATGAGACCATCTTTAGGGACTTCTCCAAGGCTGATGTATTTCATCTTGTAGAAGACCGATGCAAAATGTTTAACAATCCCTTGCAAATGGACCCAGTTAGGAGGGCTGTCTCATTCCCATCTGACATATATCATCATTTGAAGTGTTGCATAGAAAAGTCAGTACCCAGCTGGCCCAAAATATAATAGTAAATCAGAAATATACCTCTCTGGTGGATCTCCTATATTAATAAACTTTAGAAAGAAAGAAATAAAATAAAAAGTGCAAAAAATCCCCATCTCTCTACCTTAAGACTATACTGAAACATGCTAGCAAGGAACTTAAAACAATATTAGAATATGTAAAGCAGAGTATGAGAACTTAATGTTACTATGAATACTAAAGGAAACAACAAATCTTTCTTCAGTTATGTCAGAAAATTAAGGCATAATGTCTAACAATGCAGTGAGATTATCCATAATAACATCACCCATTTTGATCACAATGATATAACTAATATATTAGCAGACACATTTAGTTCTACCTTAATCCCTCCTACTCACATAGTTGCCTCCACTAACCCTGAAAATGTAGTTTCCCCTGAAATAACATTGGAACAAGACTTAGAATCCCCGTTGAAGGCTAAAAATAATACTTCCATGGGACTGGACAACATATCAAGCTGCATTCCTGTCAGTGTCAAGTATGCATTATCTGACCCTCTGCTTAAACCAACTTCAGTCCATCTAAAGGGCTTGTTCTCTATGCCAGAAGAAGATATACTGTGACTTCCCTACACAAGAGTGACCCCGCTATAGCCCTGGGTAATTAAAGATCCATCAGACTCACCAGCCTTAAATGCAAAGCCATGGAATGTATCATAGAATAACTTATTTATGCAAACACAGGCAATTTAACTGATCTAGATCACAATCAGTTTTGTTTTGTGAAGGACAGGCTCTGTCTGTTATACCTAGTAAGGGTTTTTGAAAAGCTTATAGGGGCTGTGGACAATGGCCATTCAATGCACACTACTTACCAAGGCTTTTGACACTAAATTAGACAATCCTAATGTAATTTGCTGCCATAAAAATTGGCTGTCGAACTGATTCCAGGTTATGGAAGTTGCTTGTTTGCCCTCTGAATCTATATGTGTAACTAGTGGAGTACCACAGGGATCAGATCTGGGCCCTGTCATGTTTGGCATTTATCTTACAGATATCCAAACCAATATACCAGAAGTGTGTTTGATCTAATTTGCTGATGACTGCAAACTGGACACTGTTATCAACTCATCAGCTAATGCAAAACAGCTCCAGCAAGAGCTGGAATATGCACATGTGTGATATATCAAACACAGTCTCAAGCTAAATAAAAAAGTGCAGCACAGTAGCATTTGACATAAAAGTTGGTCCCACATCATATGTTATAAATGTTACAAAAGTTACTCCTCTTCAGGCAGATATGGTCATAAGATACAAAGGTATTTATGTGGATAAGTCTCTCCCACTTTATCATCATGTTCTTCATATTGATAACCGTGAAGTAGCCTTATATCCCACCAAAGACAGAACAGCCAGCTAGATTCCAAAGCTTCAAGGAACCTTCTATGTACCCAAACTGTCAGGCAGCTCAAGCTGAGCTGATTAAAAGACAAGTTTGGGCACAAAGACCTTAAAAACTTTACTGCTTCCCAACAGTATGCTCCTCTGAGGCTTTTAAAGATTGATGGTCAGCTTGTGATTTTCTTTTCTGGGCAGGTAAATTCCCTTTGGGGAAAAAAGTTTTCCATCACTAATATTTATTACTTTCCTCTTCAGGTAAGTTATTTTAAAGCTAGGAGTGTTGGGTTTTAACAGACTGTCGTAAGACTAAAATGCACTTTTAAACAGAACACTAATTTTTTCTGTCTATTTAAAACTAGTGTCAACTAACTGATAATATATTTTCAGTGGAGAAATTGTGTTTATTTTTCAACTGTGGGGCTGCCATAGTGGTTAAAAGTGCTTTTCACCGTATTTTTTTCTCTCTCAAAAAAGTACCTTTTCTGGACTGGTAGTTTTACTGATATTCTTTGCTTGTCTTCCCCAGGAAGGAAGCACTATTTTCTGCTTGAACATGGAAAAGATTGTCTGTCCCAGACATACCTGTCAACCTGTCAGTGCGAGAAATCTGGAAAAATCCAGAAAAAATGGTGGGAACAAAGGCCAAAACATAGGACCAGAATTTAAATATTGCTCCTATAAACTTATAAAGTTTTTAAAATAACAGGTTTTGCATTTTTATGTATTTTCTTAATGATATAAGTCTGAAACTGAAATATCTGCAATTATTTAGCATTATTTAGTGACTTCAATCTTCCATGATTTTCCAGAAAACCACAAATTTTATCAGGTAATGTTCCTCCGTCTTTTAAATTTTTATACACTATTCCCAAACTTGATCCAGCAGTTATAGCACTTAGTTCATTCCAATCCTACTCTTTTTAATAGGGATGAGAAATTATTGATGGGTACGGGAAAAAAGTGTATATTTCTTCAACTTGGATCTTCATAATTTTAAATTAAAAGGCTCATACATAAACGTTCTGACATATTGTGAAAATCCTTTGATAACCACACCGCCACACTAGTCAGGAAATCCTTCTTCGTGGCACACCTAATCACAAAAGGGTTCTCCTCTAGAAAAAAGGAAGTCTTTGTTCCTCTCTACTCATCCCTCATCAGACCCGTTATAGAGTAAAATGCCCCATTTGACATGTATCTCACAAGACACCTACAATGGCCACAGAAATACCATATTAAGAGGATTACCAGCCTCAGACAGATAACATACGTAGACAGTCTCAAATAACTCCAGCTCTACTCCATCGCATATCACCTAATCAGAGGCGATCTCTGCCTAACATACAAAGCTACGTCTGCTAAGTAAGGGGTGGAATTTTGCCCCAGCTCAAAGAGCTAATAAACTGGTTATGATTAATGAAATCAGAGACTATGTCAGAAAATTGAATTTAAACATTTTATTTGAACCTCAAATGCAAAGCAATGTTGATTTTTATAGGCCTAGCTGCTGCAATTCGCCCTTAATAAAAGAATTAGAAATCTTCTTGAATATATGCGAGTCACAAATGTTAGAAATGTTAGATAATGAAACAATGTTTAAATATTATAATCTTGATGCATTAGTTAAAAACAAGGAGATATTGTTTTTGAAAGCGGACAAAGGTGGAGCTATGGTTTTGTTGGATAGAATTGAATATGAACAAAAAATGAAAGAAATGTTGACAGACAAGAATTCTTATAGGACTGTGAACATGAAAGAAGTGAATAAGGGATATTCATTAATTGATTCCTGTATAGAAGAATGGTTCTATACAGGAAGAATAGATGAAAAAACAAAAAGAAAGGATCTTTGGAATTCCAAAGATCCATAAAAACTTAGATTCACCACCTTTGAGACCAATAGTAGTAAGTAGGAACAGCAAAACTGAAGGAATGTCAGTGCTTGTGGATAAACATCTACAGAAGACAGTACTGAAATGTATAACTTATATAACAGACAGTTATGACTGTATGAAGAAAACAGAAGGAATTCGGGTATCTGACTCACATATATTAGTAACTTTAGACACTATGATTCCAAACAAAGAAGGGATGGAAACAGCTAGAATAGAATTATTAAAATCAAAAGAGTTCTCCCTGAATAATGTTGGACTGCTAATGGACATGATTGATTTAGTCTTGAGCTATAACTATTTAGATTTTTATGATCAGAAATTTGTTCAAACAAATGGAGTTGCAATGGGTGCAGCTCTAGCCCCAAGTTATGTGAATGTTTTCATGCAAGGCTGGGAAACTGCTAATATATTAGAAAGTGAGTTTAATAAATAAATAGTAAATATATTACATTTTATTGATAGTGTTCTTTTAATATGGGATGGTTCTAGTAATGAGTTAGTAAAATTTCTAAATTATATTAATAATGTTTGTTCTTATGTAAAATTTTGTCACAGTTGTAGTGTAGATAAAATAAATTTTTTAGATCTTACAATATATAAAGAAGAGAACAAACTTATTTCTAAAATATACAAAAAAGATTTTCAAAATAATCCCCCGGATTCTCAAAAGCTTGCACGGAGTGTTAGAGTAGTGTATGACGTCACACAGGCAAGATGTCTGCCGTGTGATCCAGGAACAGCCTGTAGGGGCGTGCATGAGAGCTGCTAAAGCTAGTCTTGCATGGACAGCGTCATGGTATGCAAATTACCTAATTTGCTGGTGAAATCCATGCAAATGAGGTAAATTTGAGATCCAGCAAGCAGTAACCTGTCCATGGAAGATTAGTGTTGCCTGCAGAAATGTACTCCATTGGTAACAGAGTACATTTCTTCAAATAGCTAAATGGAGCTATAACAGCTCCAAATAAAGGATGCATACAGTTGAGGAAGCATGCCAATGGCCAAATATAAGGTCATTGGCAGTGCAAAATGTTTTAAAATATAAAGATTTAACTTTTTTTCCCCCGATCTCCGATGTTTAAGCATAGCACAGCACTGCACATACATGTGGCACTTAAAAAAACAAGAAAATCATTTAAGAAAAGCCAAAAATAGGCATTTTCACTAAAAATCTTATTCTGACATGCAGGTGAATGGCAGGCTGAAGACAAAATGGCTACTGACTAGTGGTTGCTAAGGGGGGTAAGCTTAGTGTGAGAGATGTAACCATGCCTTACTAGGCAATCCTATGCAAATGAGGATAAGGATAGTGAATCCCAATTTTCCCCAGCATGTGAGGCATGTCCCAAGAGTGTAAGATTTGGAGTAGGTGAGTGTAAGACTAGAATATAGGTGACATCATGAGGGGGTGTGTCAGACAGGCTGAAAGCTAATTGGAGCACAGTGGCTCGTGTTTGCTCTGAGTTGTTCAGGATTGCAAAGAGACATGTCTACAGTTGTCCTATTTGAAAACCTCAAACCCAAGGTGCACACTGTTATAATATGGGAAACTCCTTGCAAACATGCACTTAGTGTGTGCATGCATGTGCACATGTTGGCACGCGTTGCCTCTCGTTTGTGTGGCGCTTCCCCCTGGGCGGAAACAGAAAGGCAAAAGGAAGGAAAAGAAGTAGTAGGAAGTTAACCAAGGAGAACTAGCAGAGCTGCCAGGTGAAATATATCAGAATCCGCCAATTACACAGGCAGCAGACTAGCCCAGCCCAGCCCAGCCCAGCACTTTAAACTCTGCAAACACCATCCCCCCTGTTTTTACTCAAGAATTCTGCAACACTGCAGTATACAAAGAGAGAAAGCTTAAAAAAATTAAGTCAGACAAAATGTTAGGTACTGCTCTTGCTATCATAAACCAACATGTGCAAGGTGCTGAGGGTGGTGATGTTGTGAATGCTGCTGAGCAACCCACAGTGAGGAGACAGAGAAGAGTGTACAGACCCAGGGTAACCTACCAGGGGCTACATGAGCTGGAGATAGTGGAGTGCTATAGGGTGGACAGGGACCTCCTACAGCAAATTGTTGAGCTGTGCCGGCCACGCCTCACACACAGAACCAACAGAGGGGAACCCATCCCAGTGGATACCAAGGTATGTGTTGGCCTAAGAATACTAGCTACAGGTACCTTCCAAAGACCAACTGGTGATATGATGGGGATTTCACAGACATCCTCATCCAGGGTACTCCACCAGTTCCTGGATGCCATGTCAACACATGTCGATGAGCACATATATTTCACCAGCACCCGTGAGGCATTGGCCAGCAATATGCAACTGTTCCACCAAATAGCAGAATACCCTGAGGTAGTGGGTACTATAGACTGCATGCACATACTCATCAAAGCACCACCCGGTGAGCAGGGTAGGGTCTACATCAACCACAAGGGCTTCCCCTCCATCAACTGCCAGGTCATGTGCAAGGCCCAAGGCATAATAATGAATGTGAGTGCTGGCTGCCCTGGAAGCTATCAACATTCCCACATCTGGCATCTGATGCAGCTGTAACAGAGATTTTCAATGGGGACAACCCTGATGGTCACCTAGTGGGGGATGCTGGATACGCACTGGAGCCATGGCTGATGACATCCATCAGAAATGCACACACACCTGAACAAGAACTCCATAATGAGGCAACCGCACAAACAAGAATCATAATAGAGCATGAGTTTGGGATGCTCAAGTCACAGTTCCAGTCCCTGGACACATCTGGTGGTGCCTTGCAGTACTCACCAACTACATGTACCCAAATTGTTATGGTATGTGTCATGCTACACAATATGATCCTGCAGAAACAGCTGCAGCAGGAACAGCATGGGGCAGGACCAAACAGCCCCCCACCATTGCAAAGACCTGCACAGGCACAGCGTGACTCGGAGGAGGAACAACCTGAGCCTGCCCCAGTAGGCAGAAGGAGGCGTGCCCAGTATGCCCTGGCCTTGGCAAAGAGGCAACGCATAGCACATTCACTGACTCAGTAGGAACCCTGGAAATGACACTTCTCTCTGACTCATACAGTAAAAGGGATGCCTAATTTGACACTACCTGTTTATCAAACATGTATAGGGAGTGTACTATATGCATCTGACATAGGCAGCCCTGCAGCAACACCCTCAGTACTGGCAAAGACACAACTCATGCAACAAGGAATAACAGAAACCAAATTCTCCACTCAATAACGCTCACACATGCCATTTTTGGGGGGGGGGGGGTCACATACCTAACAGTCACAGCCAGCAGGACAGTTGTAGACAAACACAAACAAATGCTGTATCATGCCCTCTGAAGAGGCCTATGGGTAACCTCCCCCCAGGCCTATTCAGACAAATAACAGCAGGCCAGGCAGTGTGATGTGGGTTGGGTAGGCTATGAAGTCACAAACTAATATGCACGTAATTGTCAGCTAACGTCTGTAGTACAGTGGTATGCCTCAAGCCAGTATGATAGTCAACAGTATAGGCTGAAATGGAGTACCTGACATAGCAGTGCAGGCCTAGCAAATGTGTATAAGTGTCAGATGTACCCCTCATCCTATGTACACTCACAGTAACAATCAGGTGTGCCCTCTCCGTGTAGAAATGTACAAATAATAGCTGTCCCCCCCGTATGTAGAAATGCTGATAAGTCTATGCAAATTGACTCATGGAAGCACTGCAGGCACAGCGTGCTTCCTGTCAATGTACAACATAAAGGTGAGCCCTAAAGTAAAAAACAACTTGATTTTTCACACACATATAGTATATATGCCCATAGTGGGCATGCTCACACACTTAAACAAATTTAGCAAATTTCAGTCAACAACATACTGTAAGGTCAAACTGGGCATGCTCACACACTTAAACAAATGCTAAACAAATGAAGCAAATTTCAGTCAACAACATACTGAATGGTCATACTGGGCATGCTCACACAGGCCATGTCTGAGTACAGCAGTGGGCCACACATATCTGGCAATTGCAGTGCTTACTCCAGACACATGTCACTATTCACCAATCCTGCCTTGCGCACACAGTGATATGAAAACAGACCCATGTAATATATTGGACCCCTGTCATAATCAAATTATGTAATACAAGTACTTAAGTTGTTCAAAGAAAGTTAAAATCCAAAGAAGATCAATAAATCTCTGATCAGTATCATCAAGAAACAATGAGTACTCCTAACATTATCCAAGCCAAGCTCTGCCAAAAATATTGCCAAAGATTCCATAGAGAATCATGAAGCTTTCTTTAGCTATGTCATAAATATCAATGCAAACTCATATATGTTCTGAGTTAGTGCAAAGTGTAAATAAATACATGTACATGACTGACATTGCCAACATCTTGTCAGACAGGTTCATACATATTTAACACCCCTCTCACTGACAAAAGGGCCCATTACCATACCTAGAGATTGTGAAAACCCAGAAATTGCATATACAATGGTTAAACAGCTCTATCCAAACCTAAAAATATGACATCTATGGGATGACATGGTGTCCCTGGCTGTGTCATATGTGCACTCCAAAACAAACAGACCCTACACTTGAACAGTCTGTTGAGACTCACTCTCTGTACAGGATATGAAACTGTTGAATGGGTTACAGCAACATTTGGCACACTCCACAAGTGTTGGTGCACAACAGACCATGGGAACTATTGTCTTATAAGCCTAATAAGCCTGATCTACAAGGCCATGGAGTCCATCATTATGGAACTCATAGAGCTATTGGGAGCCTACAAACACTGAACCCTACCCATTTTGTTTTGATCAGAGGCAGATCATGGTTCCTAAACCTGCCAGACAGTTTTCAAGGCAGTTACCCAGGACATACATCAATGAAATGAGCTCTACATGACCTACATAGACCTTGAAAAGCCCTTTTTCAACATCCCACACACATGTCGTATCCACAAAATCAACAACCTGTGCATAAACACGTATGTCATCTGATGGACTGCCAAATGGGGCACAGATAGAGCCAATAAGGTAGGAATTGTGGTCTGCCTGTTTGACTGTAAGCTGGTAACAACTGCTGTCCCCCATGGCTCAGTCCTGGGACCTCTCCTGTCTGCTGTATACTTGTAAGAGGTACAATCAAACACACAAGGGCTATGGTTAGCAAAGTTTGTGGATGACTGCAAAAATATTGTCATAATCAATGTTTGGGACAACAGAGACATCCTTAAAATTGGTCTCAGTCAGACAGATGTGGTGTCAAAATGATGGCCTCGAGCTACAGTCATACAAATACCACATAGGTGCCAACACCCTAAATATGGAGGTAATAATAAGGGATCTATGGACATGTGTGGATAGTCATCTCTACTTCCAGAAACACATTCACAAAGTGGTTAGAAAATCATGCTATGTGTTCACACAAACTGCCGAAGCTTTTGCATGTAGGTCAAAGGAGATTCCCTCTACTCATCAGTCATCAGACCCATCAGAGAGTACCACAACACACTTGACATGTATCTGACTAGGCAACTTCAGCAGCTGGAAAGACCACTGACGTACCTCAACAAGAGGATTACTGGCCTCAAACAGTTGCCCCATGCAACAAGACTGAAGTAACTCAATCTGTACTCTGTTGCATACTGTCTACTCTGGCAATCTCTGCCCAACATACAGGTCCATGTCCAATGCAGAACTGATGTACATGCTCTATCTGAAGTAAACCCAAGCTCACTGTGCCACATGCTCTAGGGATATCATCATCACAACAATAAATAGAACATGTTGTAGGGATACATTACTAACTCACAGACTCCCCTTGCTTTGAAACAGGCTCCCAACCTACATTAAGCTGAGTCCCTCACTAACACTCTTATAGAGGAGCCTTGATGAATGTATGTGAAACTGAACTTTCACACCATGGATCACTTCATCAGCTCTACTACACAGAGGCCTAGGGAACTAACTCCAGGTGTGGTGATAGCTGCACACTCTGGCCATACTAATATATGCCTTCAGGCAGATAGCCTATTACCTACCTATGTACCTATACATGTAGGGGGAACACAGTATAATAAGCCAAAGATGGATGGGCAGAGATGTGTGTAAGAGGGTGACCATGACAAGGAACCATCCAGGACTGTCCCACCTAGCACACATCCCAATGGCACAAAAGACATGAGGTGCACATCTCAGCCACTGTACATAAAAGCCACAAGTATCTGTAAGCATTACAGAGTATGTGGTGCATGTGCCTGCTGTACAACATGACTGTACAATGACATACACATCTACTATCTGCAAACATGTACCTGTCACATAGGTTCATAGGTATGTAGTAGACTATCTTCACAAAGGCATATATCAGCCTACGCAAGTTGTGCAGCTTTCACCACACCATTGGGTAGTCTCCCAAGGCCTAGTTCTAATAGTCAGTACCTTAAGCCCCTTTCTAATGTGGCTGCTGTCATGTCTGGAATGAATTGTCTGTTTCCCATCCACTCATCAAGGTTCCTATTGAAGAGTGTCAGTGAGGGGCTCCCTCTTATGTACATTGGGACTCTGTTCCACAGTAAGGCAAGTCTCTGGGATGATGCTCCATCCCTCCAGCACATTGTATTCATTGTTGTGATAAGGATCATATCCCTGGAGTATGTAGTGCGACTCAATTTTGATTTCCTTAGATGGAGCATGTTCAACAGTTATGTGTTGGACATGGCTCTGTATGTTAGGCAGAGTTTGCCTCTGAGTAGGCGGTACACAACAGAGAACAGATTTAGTTTTTCTAGTTGTGTTGTATAACACAACTGTTTGAGACCTGTAATCCTCTTGGTGAGGTACCTCTGTGGTCTCTCCAGCTGCTGGATATGCCTAGCCGAGAACATCCAAAATGGTGCATTTTACTCAATGATGGGTCTGATGACTTAAGAGTAGAGGGCCACCACTACCTCTTTTGATCTTGATGCAAACCCTTTGTTGATTAGGTGAGCCATACAGGATTTCCTAACCACTTTGGCAACATGGTTGTCAAAGGAAGGATGACTATCTACTTTTGTCCCCAGATCCCTTATTACCTCATCAGTATTTAGGGGGTAACACCAACGTGGTAGTTTGTGGGTACTTTGTTTTTCCCAAAGGGGATTACTATGCATTCTTTTGCATTAAGCTTGAGGCCATGATTCTGACACCACACATATGTTTCATAGAGTCCCTTCTGGAGAATATTTGTGTCATCTGGGGAATCTATTATGGCACACACTTTACAGTTCCCAGCAAACTTAGTCAACCATAACCCTCCTGTGTTGGCATGTACTTCTGAGAAGTATATACCAAACAGGAGGGGCCCCAGGACTGAACCCTGGGGGACATCAGTTGTTACCAGTTTAGAGTCTGACATGTAGTCAGCAACTCTTAATATCTGGGATCTATCTGTGAGCCAGTTTGCCATCCCTCTTGTGATGTATGGATTTATGCCCAGGCTGGTGAGTTCATCTATGATACCTGACTGGGGAATGGTGTCAAAGGCCTTAGCGAGGTATAGGTAGGCTGTGTGAAGCTCCTTTCAATCATCTGTAGCCTGGGTAACTGTCTCAAGTAAATCCACCTAGTTCAGGAGGCATGATCTGCCTTTGATGAAGCCAAACTCGGTGTGCTCAACTGTGTGAAGGTTCCCAATGTCTTAATTATTCAGTTCCATTATGATTGGCTCCATTGCCTTGCAGATCAGACTCGTCAGGCTCATAGAGTGGGAATGCCAAAGGTCTGTTGTGACCCCACCCCTGTGGAGTGGGGAAAACATTGCTGTGCAACATTCTATGGGTACATATCCTGTAGAGAGGATGTAGAGAGAGGTGTAGGTATCCTTGATGAATATGGATACATCCCTGCTCTATGTATTATGATCCAGGTTCTGATTCCGGAAGGTATGGAATGAGTAGTATCCTGGTAGTGCTGGTGTGCTCTCTGGAGCCTTGAACTAGGTTTCTGTTACTGCACAGATATCAATATTCTCCATACTGAGTTGTGCCTCGAGTGTGTGCATTTGGAGGCTGAGACTTCTGGCACTGAGTAGCATTTAGCTCACTTTGTGGTTATTTGTGTTGGTTAGGGGGGTTGGTTTGTCCTTTGAGCCTTGCCTAAAAAAGGTAATATGGGGACAACAAGAGCCTTAGCCCGTATTCAGAAGCATAGGGCTGACAGCTGCAAACCATCTCTAGTGAAGCAACGAGGCTTGTCTATCATGTCATCCCAGGCAGACAGAGACTGGATCCCCTTTGAATGACACCAGAAGCTCAGCCAATTGTTGAAGTTTATTGTCTTTCTGTTATATTGCGGTATCATGTAGGTGAAGGTAAGATGCTACTCAAGGTCAGGGTCATACCAGCCTAGGCTACATGATCATACAGTTACTATATATCTCTTGTCATGTTGTCCTGGGAGGTATGTCTCAGATCATTCACACTGACATGTACAAAGACCGCGTCATATATGCACCTGTTCTGGAGTGATGTAAGTGCTTGTGTTATGTGGTGAATCATAGCAGCTAACAGACAACTGACAATAACCTTCCCCTTGTCCATCCTAGTGAGTGAAACATCTGTGTGCCTGACTATGGAGTCACCTATTACTAGTGTGTTGGGTATGTTGTTTTGTACTTAGGGCCTGTTGTGAGGCACACTGTTTTGGTGTATTATGTGTTTTCTGGCGTGTGCTTGGAGGTGCATGTTGCTTGCTTGTCTGCTTAGGAGGACACATTCTCTTTTTCAGATTAATATTTGTATTCTCTGAGTATGTTAATGTGTATTTATGTGTGTGTCTTGCTGGTGCTTATATTGTAGGTCTATGTGAGACTGTTGGTGTTGTGGTTGTATGACCCTACTCCTCTTGACTGTATTTTCCAGTATTGGGTAGACAGAGCTTAGCCTCCAGTTTGACCCTGTGTGTGCCAGCATGTGGTGCATCAACCCATATATGATATGGTTATGGCCTATGCATACAGTACACTCGCAATACACCTAGTATGACAAGCCTGCTGAGGTTAGCAAATGCGAAAAAAAACCTTTGGGCAAACTGTCAGCGAGTAATGTCTGCATTGCATCCTGTAACTCCATATTGCTTGCTGAAGTGTAAAAAAGTACTTAGTTTGGATTAAGAACCCCACACTTGCCAACTGTGTATGTGTGTTTCTGTGTCTCCCTGGGGAAAGAGAAACCTTTTTGGAGACTACTCAGATCCCTTAAAAATGGTATACTCATCTTTGTCAAGTCTGATGATGTCACCATCCTAAAAAATACACCTGTGGGAAGATAAAAGCCCAGTAATGTGTATAGAGTTCTGTGTAAATGTGTACTGCTGTAGTACCGTAATGTAGTTAGGTAGGGGTTTGAATCCCACACTTGCCAACTGTGCGTGTGTGTCTCTCTCTCCCTGGGGAGAGAGCAACCTTTTTGGAGACTACTCACATCCCTTAAAAGTGATATAGTCATCTTTGTCAAGTCTGATGATGTCACCATCCTAGAAATACGCCTGTGGGAAGATGAAATCCCAATGATGTGTATAACGTGTCGTGTAAATGTGTACTGCTGTAATATCATAACATAATTAGATAGGGGTTTGAATCCCACACTTGTCAATTGTGTGCGTGTGTTGGGCCCCCCCTTGGGTAGAGAGCAACCTTTTTGGAGACTACTCACACCCCTTAAAAGTGATATACTCATCTTTGTCAAGTCTGATGATGTCACCATCCTGCAAATACACCTGTGGGAAGGTGAAATCCCAGTAATGTGTATAGCGCATTGTGTGAATGCATACTACTGTAGTATCATAATGCAGTTCAGTAGGAATTTGAATCCCGCACTTGCTAACTGTGTGTGTTCTAGTTGTGCCCAGGTGTGTGACACCGTTGGTCAATGTTGAGTGGATTTTGATTGTGTGACACCGTTGATCAATGTGGAGTGTGCTTTGATTTTTCTAGTGCATTACATATCACAATGACAACTGTATATGCATAACACATGTAAAGTAGCTGTGGGGCAAAGCCATATACATACATGTGACCTCAATTTTTTCATAGGTGGGTACTATGCTTTTTCCATGAAAGCATCTGTTAGCCTTGCCAGAGAGTGCTGGCCCTTTCCAGACCTTAGGTTACTTTTGTATGCTTGTGACAAGCTTAGCCACTGCAGTGATCCCTGGGCTACGTCTTCTGTTTCACATCCACTCATCACAGTTTCTACTGAAGAGTGTGAGTGAGGGTTTATGCTTGAGGTATATTTGAATCCTGTTCCAAAGCAAGCAAAGTCTGGCAAAGATGACTACTCATTATAGGTGTGCAACAACCTCTGTTGATCTGCATGCAAACATGTGAACATGTGAACTGGGATTTTCCAGTTAGAGGCTTTTCTTAAATTTGTTTAAATCTTTTTGACCGTTACTTCATCCCATTTCATATCCTATACATTTGAACTTCTTATTCTTTCTTTTACTTCTTCTATCCATTTAGCATCTTTGTTATGTTCCACAGGATCTTCATAAATATTTCTCTAAAATGTTTTCATTTCTCCTCTTTTGGTGGTCTTTAAATTTCTTTTACCTTGTTTCCCAATTCTCTATAAAACTTTTTTGGGTCATTAATACATTGCTTACTTTGTACTTTTCCTTTGTATTTATTTGTGTATCTTCTAAGTTTTTCTGCTTGTGCTGATATTTTTAGTTTATTATTTGCAATAGTTCATGATAAATCTTGATCTGTTATAATACTGTGTATTGCTTTTATCATGTCTATCTTTCTGAGTATTTTTGTTGAGCTGTTCCCTCTTCTATACTCACTTCTTGGCTTAATTGCTTTATAGTTTTTCCTATGCAATACTTCCATGATGGTATCCAATTTCTCCACTTCCTTTCCCTTACTACCCTATGCTTTTATGGTAGGACTTTATTTGTTATTAATTTGGCTGCACAGTAATATATCCTATCTACTTCTGTTATGTTGCATGAATCTCTATGGACAATCCTAATTACTGTGTTCATTTGTTTCATCAAACTTCTAACTTTTTGGGTTTTATTAACCTTCTTCAGTCTATTTCTTTCATTTATCATAATATGTCTATCCATCTCTATTAAATCAAGCAACTCTTCTCTTTGATAATTTTCTTCTAAACCGAGGCCACATTCTTTGTTCATCATTTCCTGTGGGCATTCTATAGAAAGTTCCAGATCTTCTTCCTGTTCCATGTTCTCTTCAGTTTCACCCTGTGTCATCCATTGTTCTTTCATATGGGAACTTACTGACCTATCACTCCATGAAATTGACCGTGTCAGAGTTGCCACAATTTCCTGTTCTTTTCCATGCTGTATAGCTCCAACTGAACCTTTGTACTGGTTTCCTATGGGAGGCTCCAACTTATCTTCATATCTCAACTGATTAGATGCTTTTTGCTCCACTGGTTTCTCCTTAATTTGGGTGTCCATTGCTCTATCCTGTTGTGTTGTATCTGAGTTATATTTTCTACACTAAATCCTTCTCTTTGCAGATAATTCATAACCTCAGTTTCTATTTCTTTAACTTCTCCATTACTAATCCTCTTTTCTACTTTTCCTCTTTGTTTTCTTATTTTTGTATTGTGAAATTTTCCATATTTGGATATCTTTGCCTGTATTTCTCTTCAAATACTGTATCTTTGGTGCTGCTCTTTTTAGGTTCATAGGTTCATAGGTCGGTACTAGGCTATTGGCCCTAGGGCCTATACAAGCCTAGCCAAAAAGGTACCCTGGCTTTCACACCCAAGAAAAATTATTTTCCTGTGCCCCTGTCAAGCAGAGCCACAGAAGTGATCCCCAGGGTGAATTTCTTATTACCCATTCAATCATCAAGATTTTTCTTTAAGAGTGCTAATGAGGAGCTCTGTTTGACATAGATTGGTAGTCTGTTCCATAGTATGGGAAGTCTCTGGGACAGGAGGTTTGAAATACTCCAAACTCCAGCATGTTCTGTTATTGTGGTGACAAGGTTTAGGTCCCTAGAGCGTGTAGCTTGGAAGGATTGGGATTACTTTAAGTGGAGCATGTCCAACTGCTCTGGGTTTGACATAGCTTTGTATGTTAGGCAGAGATTGCCTCTGAGTAGGTGATATGTGACGGAGTAAAGCTGGAGTTTTTTGAGACGGTCTACGTAGGGCATCTGTTTGAGGCCAGTAATCTTCTTTGTGAGGTATTTCTGCGGCCTTTCCAGTTGTTGTAGATGTCTTGTGAGGTACATACCAAAAGTGGCATTGTACCCTATAATAAAACTGTCTTTCGGCTTTTCCCAGTTAGGGGTCACCACAGCGGAACTCCGGTCCGCTAATGATTGGCAGATTGGCAGTAGATTTACTGTGCTGGCTTGCCACACAAATGAAATAATCTTCATTGATGCCATTCATCATTCATGCATGTGACCAGAGATGCTGAGAATAAACGTGGAAACGCCGCAACTAACAGCATTGTACTCTATAATGGGTCTAATATGTGATGAGTAGAGGGGAACAATGACCTCTTTTTTTCTGGACAAGAAACCTTTTGTGATGAGGTGTGCCACGTAGAAGGATTTCCTGACCACTGTGACAATGTGATTATCAAAGGAGAGACTACTGTCCACCTGTGTCCCAAGGTCTTTTATCACACTTTTGGTGTTAAGTAGACTACTGCCTATGTGGTAGTTCATGGGTACAGAGTTTTTACCAAAGGGGATGACAATGCACTTTTTGGCATTAAGCTTGAGGCCATGGCTTTAACACCAGGCATCTGTCTCAGTGAGGCCCTTTTGTAGGATGTCCACATTATTAGGAGTTTCGATTATGGCTCCTAGTTTGCAGTCATCTGCGAACTTAGTTTTTGCATTGATTAGTTTTGATTTCTCCTTTGCATAAATATTGCACCATATTAAATCTCTTTTTCTTTCCCACGCCCATATCTTCTTTAAAAGTATCCTGATCTTCTTGTTTCTCCTTACTTTGGGGTTAGTTATTCCATCATGCTGTGATTTGACCCATATTAGACCTTTCACTTCGCAAATATTCCATAATTTCAGCTTCTATTTTTTTAACATCTACTTGGCTAATCTTCTGTTCTACATTCCCTCTTTGTGATCTTATTTTTTTTTATTGTGAAATTTTCCATGTCTGTCTGCTTTTGCCTATATTTCTCCTCAAATATCTTTGGGGCTGCTTTTTTGTGTTGATTAATTTGGCTTTCTCCTTTGCATAAATATTACACCATATCAGGTCTCCCTTTCTTTCCCATGCCCATATTTCTTTTTTTATACCCTTCAAACATCTCTGTTTTTTGTTCTTTAAATTTTCACACTTCCTCAGTCGCTTCTTTTTCCAAACAGTACAAGGTTTCTTTATCTATATGGTGTTTTTCTTGGATCTGTTGTATTAATGAACACACATTTTTTATTTTAAGCTTCTGACAGTTTTTCTTGTTGAAGTATTTTTCTTTCCTCTAATTTCTCTCTTAATCATTTCATATATCTTTTTGTCTGGAAGTTCTGGGCTTTCTGCATAATAGTAAAAATACATAATTTCTTTTTTGTCCTCAGTAGTCTACTCTATTGTCCATATGGCTCTTTGTCCTATCAATTTTTGTGATTTACGTTGACTGCTACTTCCTTCTACAACAAGGGGGCCATAATGATACAGTCCATGTCCTTACAGGTGAAGCTGGTTAGGCTTATGTGTCTGTAATTCCCCAGGTCTGTTGCTAGGCCACCTTTGTGGAAGAGAATAACTGTAGATGTTCTTAATTCTGCAGGAACAAAACCTGTGGTTAAGCTGTGATTGAAACAGGTACTTAGTGGTGATGCTAGTTCATGTTTTAGCTTGTTTAGAAGACAGCCTGGGATGTCATCTAGGCCATAGAGGCCATGTGCTTTGCCTTGCATAGGGCTTTGAGGGCCTGCTTTTCAGATATGTAAGGTGGGAGGAGGTTTTGGGGGTGGTTTATTTTAAGTTAGGAGGGGACAAAGCATTGACATTTTCACCAAACCTATCCACTAGCAGGCTTGCTATCTCTGTGGGGTCATTGTGTATGTGTGATACCATTGGCCATCAGTTCTGCACATGCTTGGGTCCTACCCTTTAGGTTATGTATGTAGCTGCAAAAGGCCTTATGATTATCCTTGGCAGGACTTGCTAGGTTTCTCTCAAAGGAGCTCTTGGCAGATTTCACAAGTTGTCTTATTTTCCTGTTAAGTCTGAGGAGGGTGCTTTTCCATTGCTGGGTCCTTGTCTTTGTTTTCTTGGACAACAACTTTTTGTGCTTATTGTAGAGTTTGTTGATGCTGGAAGTCCACCATGGCAGCTTGATTTTACTTGGGGCTCTGGCTTTGATTCTATCTGGTACAACCGAGTTTATACACCTTTGCAATTGACTGTACAGGGCTTTAGTGTAAGCTTTGGCTTAGTTGCCACTTTCAGCTTAGGGTGGGGCTTGGAATGCATGTATACCTTCACCTAGGAGGGTATAGTTTGGCTTGGTGTAGTTTTTTAGTATGATTTCACCCTTTGTGAGTTGTGGTGTTAGTGTCAGTTCAAAGGTGACTGATGTGTGGTCAGTTTTAATGAATTAGGGTCCAACAGCTGCAGCAGTGCACCTGTTTGACATGTTTTTGAGGACCAGATCTAGAATGTTTGTTCCTCTTGTCAGGGTATGGACAATTTGCTCCAGGGCATTTGAATTCACAAAGTCAAGGAACTTTTGTGCTAGTGAGTTTGGGCTACAGTAGGTTTCCCAGCTGATGGTGGGATAATTGAAATCCCCCATAACTAGTGTGTTTGATAAAATTTGGATTGTCTTCAGTTTGATTAAATAGGCTTCATGGGTGTCGTGACCCATGGAGGGTGATCCATATCTGGCTAGGACTTGAATGGGAGTCTTATCCACCATAACCTGGACCCAGAGTAACTCCATGGTGTTGTCCAGACTAACTAGACGTGAGGTTTATTTATCTCTAATATAGACTGAAACATCACCTCCTTTGTTTTTCACATGTTCATTTGGTGGTCTAAAAGTGTAGAAGGCATTGTAGCCTTGCTGGGCTAGGGTACTCTCTGAGGCCTTAAACCAGGTTTTTGTGACTGCACAGACATCTACATCTTGTGATAGAATATGTAGATATCCTACTTGTGTAAATTTTAGTTCTCCACAATTTTTGTAAGGATGGGTTTATGTCAGCCCAATGTAGCCTTGAAAACTATTTTGATGTTATTGTACCTTAAGGAAGGCCGTTTTAATCATTTTCTATCCATTTTCTACCCATTCTGTGACATAGTGCTCCTACATTTCTTAACCACCCCTTCACATTGAGTCCTTTTGGTCTTATAAATCACTATTTATGAAAGCTAGAAGTCACTTGGAGTGCATGCTTGCATTCCCTTAATACACTAAAAATGTCCTGCCATAGCATCTAACTTCCTTTTATAGGAAAATAAATGATCTTTTAGTCTCCCTTTAAGGGCTTTCTGATGAAGGCTATACACTCTTTCTTGTCTTCCTTTAAACTATTCTTCTTTTGAACCTTGTCTTTCTCTCTAAGTTGTTAGGTTGAGGAGGTTTCCCAAACAGTACACACATCTGCAGATATGGTCTTAGCAGCTGTTTATGAAGATAGACAACTTATCATTTTTTTTTAGTTGCAATGTATTTTGATATTACCTGATGCTTTCTCTCACTTCATGGTTATCTTTAGATAATCTGACATCAATATTCCCAGGTACATTTCCCTCTTTGGTTACTACTATTGTCTCCACTGATTTGAACTCCACTGCAGATTTTCCACTTCTCAGATGAATATATTAAGTATTTTGCATTAAATGTAAGTTGTTGTGATTTAGATCATTCATACCATTTTGCCAAATTTCATCTTGATTTTTTCAGATAATTACAAAAGATATTAACCTGCATACCTTCTTTGGCTTTTTCAGCATGTTGGTCCATTGCATGAACAGTAGATGAATATAAAAAAATAACACAAATGACAGAATGCAGAGATTGGCATCCCAGAACATACAGATTCAGATAATGCTGGATTTTGGCATTTTATCACAGCTAAATGCAGTTATGGATTTGGGACACCATGAGATTCGCTCATGATATTTGCTGCTGCGTTAGGTTCAGGATATGTGAATGATTATGCTCATGTACTTCAGTTATTTTTAATCTGAAAGAGTTTGGCTTGGTCAGTTTTGTCGTTTTGTAGAATCATAATCATAGAGCAAGAATTTCACTTCAAGCCAACTGATGCATGTGTAATCACGAAAAAGGTAGATAACAACATTAAAATCATGTTATTCTATTTTACACAGAGTCTCAAGAATGAAACAGAAAGGTATGTAGGCTCAGTGTTTTATTTTTACTCTTTTTATTTTCTCTGCACTGCAAGTCCCATAACTCATATTATGTTTATTCTCTGTTTCCAGGAACAAAGATAGTCAAGAAGTGAAAACTGATGCTGTAAAACTGATTTCTGATGATTTGGCTCTGGGGGTGTACAAAGGTCCTCTACAGTACAAGGTCTGGAAGGAAATGCTGTCCATCCTCATCCCTGGTAAGAGATGTGTCTGTATACTTTTGATGCAGAAAGACTTCAGGAAAGGGCTGCTAATACTAAAGATCAGTTTGTAAACTATGACCTAAATTCAGATCATGGTTTGTGAATTATTGATAAGAAATGGAAAGATAGTGTTACAGGATTAAGAAGTAGGTACCAATTCTACCACAATCCCATTGGAGCAGCATGATAAAATAAAGTAACCAAAACCTGACACACTATAAAGCCTATAATCAAAACAAGAAGAAAAAGAAGCAATGCAGTAGACACAGTTAGGCCTCATCAAGGACAGGTCATGACTACTCAACTTGGTGGACTGCTTTGAATGGGTCACTAAAACAATGGATGATGGCAAAATGGTACATACTGCCTACCTTGACCTGGCCAAAGCATTTGACACAATGACCCTCTTGGGCATTGTAGACAAACTCACAAAATTAGGTATAAACCTCTTTAATCACCCATTGGATAGCCAGCTAGCTGAAAGATATCCCCCGAGAAGTTAGGAAAGGGAAGTCTACCTCAACAAAAGGGTCAGTCACTGGCAGAGTTCCTCAAGGCTTGGTGCTAGAGACACTGTTTTTGTCATTTACTTTTCTGAAGTCAACATTAAGAGCCTCTGGCTGACCAGGTTTGTAGATGATTGCAAACTGGGTGTTGCTATAGAATCACCCAAAGGCACAAATAGACTTCAGGAAGGTATGATACAAAGCAATAACTGGTGGCAGAGCATGGTCTAAAACTCAGTACCAAGAATGGAATAATATTGTATACTTTGTAAAATACCATCCCTGGAAGCTATCACACTGATAATAGTCCCCTACAAGTTGACCCACTGGTCATGGATTTGGGAACACATGTAGACAGTAACCTGGAATTTGGTCATCATTTGTTTATGATAGTAAGAAAATCATTCTATGTCATGTAAGTAATAAGCAAGGGTATGTACATCTAAGTCCAAGGATGTCATTGTTCTAGTGTACTCTGCCCTCATGAAACAAACCTTGAGTACAATGTCCCCTTCAGTATTTACCTGAACAAGCATATGCAGCAAATGGAGCATCCACAGCGGTTCCTCAACAAGACAATGCAGGGCATAAACAACATGTCCTATATGGACCTCTCAAAGCCTTACCCTGTACTCAGTCTTCTATGGACTGCTGAGTAGTAATCAATGCCTACCTACAAAGCATCCTCTGATCCCATTCTGATGGACCTGTTGTACATTGTAAAACAAATATCATCAGAATTACCCAGTCTAGGCACTAAACCTCATCTGTAACATAAATAAGGCATGTAGGAGGGACAGGTATGTGTCTCAGAAACTACCCCTTCTCTGGATCAGGCTTCTTATCCATGTGAAGCACCAAACCCAGTTCAAGTGTAACTTCGACCAGTGGGCTGGGAATTGGAAATTTACCGCTGGTCTTAAAACTATGTCTCTATTAGACAGAGGCAGTCAGTATGTGCTTTACTAATTATGCTCAAGTCTACATATACCCCTTAACATAACCCTAGGGTAACAAAACTTGTCATATACATTTGAGAAGCATGGCTAAGCTTAAAAATGGCCCCAGGGTCATTAGGCCTAGTAATCACCAGTGAACTTATGAACCTATAATTACATAAAGATAAGGTTAAAAATCCATTAAAGTTTAAATGGGTCCATTACATAGTCTAGCATGACTGCTAGCTGTTTGTAACAAAGACAGACTTGCTGATTTGCTTATATTGCAGAGAGATCTCTTGCAGCCCCACACTGGAGGCTTTGCACCTGTGTCTCTTTACTTGCATATGCCATCTCTGTGGTTACAAACAGGGGAGACCAAGCCCTGTACTATAACTGCCAAGCTGTGCGCTCAGTGATTCTCTATGAAGAATAATGATGGGGAAGCAGAAAGTCAGCAAGTCTGGATCAACAGTTTGAAGCCATTTAGAACTCATCAGTTAGTAGGTTAACTATGTTATGTGGTCACTTGTTAAATGCCTGAACTTCTTTATTAACCTCTTCTCAAACATTAATACAATGTATTTAGTAACTTTATAAATACTAGTGCAGTGTGTGATTCCAAATGAAATGTTTCCATTATTTTAGTAATTGTTTCATAGAAGCATCAGTGGAATATGTGATCCTGCATGAAATTACTACCTTTCTTCATTAATTTCTTTGTGAAGGGACATAATGCCATGTATGAACCCGCACAAAATATCAGATTTCCATACCAAGTCACATTTTAAGTGTTTAATCCTAAGCACTGAGCAAAGATAATTACAAACAGAAATAAAATGTAAGTTAAACAATAACTAAGTACTGTGACAAGATAAAAATGTATTAATATTTAAAAAGTTTGAAATACTCCAAACAAACCTTTATGGAATAGTTGGATCTCATTCTTAAAGCTGGTCATGTTTATACTTCTGAAGATGACAAGGTAGTGAGTTCCACAGGAGTGGGGTTTGATAGGAAAAAGAACATCAGTCAGACATCTCTAATCACATTCTAGGAACGGCTAGCAGTCCGTCATTACCTGAGTGAAGTGGCTGGAAAGGTGGTACAGTGACAACATTCTTTTTGGACTGGCAGGACTCCAGATCAGGGCTCGATACGTTATATGTCAATCTCCATGCCAGTGTCAGCCATTGCAGACTCCACAGCACAGGTCTAATTTGGGCATGGGGGGTGAAAAAGTCTAACTGCAGATGTCTGGATTGATTGGAGGTAGTCCAGGTTACCATGCAAGAGCCATAGGCAAAGGGCATTACAGTAAACCAAATACGAAGAGACCAAGTTGAAAATGACCATTGTGATGTCCTGTAGTAGATTAACAAGCTTGACCCAAACAATGTTCTGGAGAGGAAAACATGTTGATTCAAAAGCTGCTTTCCCTTGTCCCTTTAATGACAGTATATTATCCAGGATTCCACTTATATGATAAACGTTTGATACAAACTACTGTTATTTCCTTCATTTATATTTAGAGGAGAAGATAAGGATCTGAGGTGGGCCGTGCAGTCACATAAATGGTCATAGCCTGAACCTTTGGTAGTAATGAGTTTCAGATGCCTGCTTTTCATCTACTTAAGAATGGCTTTTAAGCAATCTACAAAGGTATCAAAAGCTGCCATTTATTCCCAAGGGAAGGAGATGTAGAGCTATTTATCCATGATATTTATAAAGTATTTGAGACAACCTGTTTTATTTTCACAGGCCTGTCTCATCTGACTCTGGACTCTAACACAGCGCATAGCCATCTAATTCTGTCTGAGGATTTGAGTAGTGTGAAATATAGTGACAGACCCCAGCTCTCAGACAATCCTGAGAGGTGTGGTTACTATATTGGTGTGCTGGGATCTGAGGGTTTCACAAAACGGAGGCACTACTGGGGACTGGAGGTTGGGAACAAGACTTTCTGGCATGTTCGTGTTGTCAGAGAGTCTGTCTGCAGGAAGGAGTTCAGATTCCCATCTGCTAAGAATGGATATCGGATTCTGCATCTGAGCAAAAGAAATTATATAACATTGGAATCACCCATTAAGTTTCTCAGCCTGAATGTGAAACCCCAGAGTACTGGTGTGTACCTGGACTATGAGGAGGGACAGGTGTCATTTTATAATGTTGATAACATGTCTGACCTCTACACCTTCAATGATACCTTCAGTGAGAGGATCTACCCTTACTTCAACCCTCATCTTAATGCTGAGCCCTTAACACTGTTTCACCTGAAACTCTAATGTGAACTTGCATGCACCAAGGGTTACTGTGATCAAAACTGCTGATATGTTTAAATGTCTGTGGAATAAACATACCCCACACACAACACAAAGAAAAAAGTCATTTATTTTTAGAGAGCACGGTGATGACATGCATGTAATAGAAGTTCCTCAAGCAATGTATTATATCCATGGATAGTCAAACAGTGAAATAAAGTGAGTTCATACTACTATGCTTGTAGTAAATAAACCTTAACACTGTTTTATCACTCACTATTGGTTAAGTAACATTGTTAAATCATTCTTAATGAGAAATAACTGTATTAGATCTTGAAGTAAAACATCAATCTTATATGAGCTTTGATATAAAAATTATTGTTTAATAGTCATACATGTATGCATGACACACAAAACAAGGAAACTAAAACCACCCCAACAGGGCATCAACAGAAAGAATTTGTGGCTTACTGTTTTTTCACTTGACTGGAATCATTTTTAACATTTTTATTATACAACAAGTATCACAAATAGTTATAATGCAACATGTAAAACTACTAACACATTATTATAAAAAAGTACAGTCGTGTAAAATCTTACCATAACAGTAGGTGTCCTTCTCTTCACTGTTGCAGTATTCTTGAAAGAAGTGATGTCCCGTCCTGGGCAGTCCGTCACTCAATCAGTATTGAAGAGCTTGAAAAGTGTCTAGTTTGCACCATTCATCCTTATTATGCTCCTCACACAAAATGCAGGGCATAAAAGGGACACACAGACACAGCTACCCAGAACTGAATTGCCCCAGGAGAGAACAGTCCTCATAGGACAAAGGAGTCCATGCATGTCCAGAAGGAAAAAGGCAGAATAAAGAAGTGGGTTGGCGGGAGGGAGTGAATACTGCAACAGTAAAGAGAAGGATATCTACTGCTATGGTAAGATTTTACAGAACTGTACTATATCCTTCTATATCACTGTTGCAGTATTCTTGAAAGAAGGGATAGTAAAAAAGCTCAAAAAATGGAATGAGAGGTGGAAAGCTGAGGAGTCCTCAACAAACCCTTATAAGATGGTTTCAGCAAAACCTGCTCTCTCCAGAGAAACTATATCCAATTTTTATGCTTAGTAAAGCTATGCACTGAAGACCAAGTAACATCTTCAAGGATGGAATTGGTGTCTAACCCCTTCAAGGAGGCACCTGGAATGAGTTCTAACAGAAGCAGACTCACCATGAAAAGAATAACAAAAACAAATTGTCTTAGATATCCAGGAGGAGATGGCTTGCTTAGAAACAGCCAAACCCAAAGACCTGGGATGAAAGGAAACAAAAAGCTGATCTGACTTATGAATAGTCCTAGTTTTATCTAAATAGTACCTGAGCTGCCTGTGCAAATCCAAGGTATGCAGGATCCTCTCAGTAGCAGACTGAGGAAAGGGGAAAAAAGAAGGGAGTTGTACTGACTGATTTAAATAAAACTAATTTACCACCTGGGAATAAAACAAGGATTAGTATGAAGGGCCTGAAGATCAGAAACCCTCTGAGCAGAAGTAAGAGCCAGCAACAAAACAATCTTCCAGATACAATGTTGCAGAGAAGCTGAAACTGCAGGCTCAAAAGGAGCCTGAGTCAATTCTTCCAAAGCAAACTTAAGGTTCTAAGGAGGAGGAATAGGTTTTCTTGGAGGGCCTAATATGCAGGATGCTTTTAAGAAATTGTTTGACATCAAAACAGGAAGTCAAAGAAGGAGTCAAGGGCAGACAAGCAGAAAGAGCTGACAATTGGGCCTTTAAAGAAGAATAGGTCAAGACAGACTGGAGCAACTCACACAAATAAGACAGGACCAGAGGGACCCCCATTGAAAAAGGGTCCTGATTACGAGCATGGCACCCAACTGAAATCTCTTCCATTTGGACATATATGATTTCCTGGTTGAGGGTTTCCTTGTCTGCTGTAAAACCCTGAGCATGTCCTCAGAAAAAGGTGCTGGAAAGGGATCAAAACCCTATCGCCCACAATGTCAGTTGCAGAGTGGACAAGTTGGGAGGGATGAGAGACCCCTTGTCCTGTGATGATTGCCCTGGCCACATGCATAAAGAGGGGGGAGTCACTAGCAAGATTTTTGCAGAGTTCAGCTGAATCATCTGCAGGACTCTTGGATTTAGAGGAAGGGTAGGGAAATCATAAAGAAACCTCCCCTTCCAAGGAAGGGATAGGGCATCTGTTTTCCAGACCAGATGTCATGGCATTCTGGAACAGAAGAGAGGAAGCTGCTTGTTCAAAGGGGCGGCAAAAAGATCTACTTGAGGAATACCTCACAGATGGACAATGTCAAGGAACATGTCTCCATGAAGCATCCATTCTTGAGCCTTTGTTTTGGACCTGCTCAGGGAGTCTGCCACAAGACTGCACTCTGAAGGAATATATACTGCCTGAAGAGTTCACTGATAACTGAGAGACACATCCCAAGCCTGAAGGACCATCCTGCAAAGGAAGTAAGATTTTTTGCCCCCCCCCCCTTCTTGATCTACCACATCACTGCAGTGTTATCTGTATTCACCTTCAAGGGACCCAGAGAGAGAACATGATATGAAAAGCCTGAAGGGCCAGAATCAGAGCCCTCATCTCTTTGATGTTGATATGGTCTGATTTCTGATGGGGAGGCTAAGGACCCTGAAGTTTCAGGTGACTAAGTGTTGGCTCCCACCCCATGTCCAAGACATCAGTGAGCAGCTCTTGAGAAGGGATTGAAAGCTGAAAGGGCTGGCCTGGGTTGAGAGCGAACTGTTGAATCCACCACTCAAATTCCTTCTAGAGACAGGGAAGGAGAGGTACACCGAAAGTCAGACGGTGACAATGCTGCAGCCAAACCAACTTGAGGTACCATTGAAGCTTCCACATATGCAGTCTGGCAACAGGAAGAATTGGAATAGAAGAGGCTATGAATCCCAGGGCCTGAGGAATCTCCCTGTCTAGCATGGCAGTCAGGTGAAGAGGAGACTGAAAGAAGGCTGTCAACAACAATACCTTTGGAGGCCAAAGAGAGGCCAACATTGGCACCTTCTGAATCCTGCAACCCAGATACACATGATTCTGAGAGTGAGACAGGACAAACTTTTGAAAGTTGATAGCAAAACCCCAGACTTTGAAGAAGTGAGCTGGTGAACTGCAGATCCTGCAACAATTGATTGGGAGAAGGTGCCTGAAGCAACATATTGTCTAGATAAGGAAAAATCAAAATATCTTGGAGCCTGCAGAAGGCAATCACAGGAGCTAGACATTTTGTGAATAACCTTTGGGCAGTAGAGAGGCCAAAGGGCAAAGCACAGAACTGAAAATGAGATGGAGACTCAGAGAAATGTAAATGCTTCCTGTAGAGATGGTGACTAGCGATATGAAGGTAAGCATCTTTCAGATCCAAGGACACAAGAAAAGCTTGGGGTAATAAAAGAGGAAATAGAGGTTGAAGAGTAAGCATCTGAAAAGAAGGGATCTCAAGAAAGGTGATAAGCTGAGAGAGATCCAAAACAGGAACAACACAGAAGGAACTGCTAATGGTTTAGGAGTATCCACCTGAAGCAACTCATAATATCTTCTCTGAATATCTGATACCTGAGAAGAATCACAGTTAAAGAATCCCATCATCCTGGAAATTGTGTCCCCAAAGGACAATTCCTCAAAAGGAGAATCGGGGTCAACAGACTCCTCTGCTTCAGAACCATAAGCCAAAGGAGAAGGCATCTATGAAGAATAGGACAAAGATCCCTCAACAAACAGGGAATTTGCATAGGAATCTGGTTCCCTAAACCATTTGGAATGGGTAGAGATCTGTGGAGTGAGTACTGAAACCCCTTGAGAAGGCTTAAAGCTACAAAGGCAGAGAATAATTCCTGAGTAAACTCTTGCCATTCCCTTTGAGGATCTATAAGACAAGGTGAAACATGCTTCAGTTTTTGTTATTTCTAGAAGGAACATCAGCCCTAACAAATACTGGAGGTTCCGACCAGTGGCGAGAGTTGAGAAGAGAAAATTGGAACTTCCACCCTGACCAGTCTGAGCAATCCCTGTAGGACCCTGTGAGATTATCAACCACAGTGCCCCCTTGACATCCAGAACAGACACCTGCAAAGCCTTTGAGGATGTGCAAAAAGGCAGATATATGCCGGCCTCTGGAAGGGTCATAGCAGAGGAATCCATCATAAATGTTGAATGATCTACAGAGCTATTAGCTGCTTCTAGAGGGATGTCTGGTGGAGGTTGGACAGCCAAAGAATCCAGCCAAGACTTCTTGGCCTTCTTTTTACCAAGTGGGAGTATCTCAGGGTTAAAGGATTCTGCCATGGTTCCCTGGGCTAAATGTCTAAGCCATTGGTTTTCAAGATAAATGGCCAAGGACGACAAAGAACTTCAGAGTGTCTTAGGCACAAATGCCTTACAGATATTAGAAGAAGTATGGTTGTGGGAAATGTCCAAACAAAAAATACATTGATTGTGACAATCCTTTTAAGAAATGTGCCTCCCATACTTACATTTTTCTGTATTGGATGACATGAATTCTAGGTAGTGACAAACAATACAAGTCCAAGAAAGAAACTTTTAAAAGATAAAATAAAAAGAAAAAATAAATAACCCAAACAGGGCACTTATCTGGTGTTCTAAGAAGTCAGAATAGCAACAAAATATTCAAAAGAACTGGCAATAACAGTGTTCAAACTGGTGGCAAAAGAAATTATGGGTAGTTGCATCTGTACATTACCTTTTATTAACTACATTCTGTGCGAGAAGCATAATTAGGGCATATGGCACAAGCAAGATCCTTTTCAAGCTTTTCAATACCGGACGAGCGACAGGCTGCCTGGGATGGGACATTCTTTTTTTCAAGAATACTGCAACAGTGATATAGAATGATATCAGAAGAATTAAAATCTAGTCAGAAGAACGACTGCAAACTACAGGTACAAGAAAGAAATAATGGCTAAGGTCAAAAGGAGCAAAGTAAAACTGAAAAGATGCAATTTTAAATAATTACACCAATAATGACTCAGTAATTTTTACAAGATAAAATTTAGAGCAGGAAAGAAAGAATAGTTCTACAGCTTCAAATTAGGTGCATATTGTAAACAAGGATATAATAAAGTGATGACATTAATCGGGTATCTAAGGTACATTTTATAGTTTCTGCTAAAGAACTGCTCACTGCTTATCTACAGTATCATGTCAACAGCTTGACATTACTTTTATTAGTGTGAAACTTTGGGGGGTGGGATTTGGCATAATAGCTAATGTGTCTACCTCATAAAAACAAGGGAGAGAATTTGATTCTTACCCTTGGGTTGGTAATGGCCCACAAAAACAGATACCCTAGTACTGAATTAAGAAAAAAATATTTTGAAATTTTAGTAGTTGGGGGTTGTTCTAATAGTTAGGGTAATTACCTCACAGACATAAGATGCAGGGTTTGATTCCCACCCCTTAAATGTAAATTGAGTAAGCTTAAATGGATTACAAGAGCAGTCAGCCTAGTACCTACCCATGTATTGTCAATTATAATTAATAGCATATGTGGTGGCTTATATACATTTAAAATGTATTCATCTAGTAGCTATAGGATATTCATTCCATAGGGTGGCCGCAGTGGTGCAGCTGTTAGCGTTGTCACCTCACAGAAAAGGTTCTCAGGTTCGATCCTCGGCTGGGTTGCCTTCTGTGCAGAGTCTGCATGTTCTCCCTGTGGTCGCGTGGTTGCATGGGTTTCCTCTGGGTGCTCCGGTTTCCTCCCAAAGACATGCTGTAGGTGGATTGGACACTCTAAATTGGCCCTAGGCATGAGTGCGTGTTTGTGCCTTCTGTGGAAGGTTGGGTGCCAGGCTGGCAACTCGACACAGTAAAAAACTCCACTGCCATTCATGAATGGACAGGTGATCCACTGGGGTGACCCCTAACCAGGAAAATCTGAAAGAAGAAGGATATTCACTCCATATTTATGTGTGTGTGTGTGTTTGCAAACTGTTTTGCATAGGTATGTGTACACCAGCTACTTTTGCTGGTGGTATCAACGGCCTGAAGTAGCTGCTCAACTACAATCTATTTCAATAGTTATAAAAGTACAAGGGTTTGCTGAAGGATAATTATTTCTTATAAACAGTGACAAGAATAAGCTATTGAAAGGTACATTTTCAGCTGAACACATTCTCCACCAGATGGTACAAGTATATGCAAACAAATCATTTTTAATGTCAATAAAATGATATTTATTATGGCAAGAACTCATCATTTTACCTTAGAATGACTGATAAAGGTAGCAACATGTAGAAAAAAATATTTCTTTACATTATTTCATTGGTCTCAAAAGGCCACATCAGTTCTCTTCTAGTAAGCTTCTCAAATGAGATGCAAGCAGGTGATGGTTCCCACTTTTCTCAGAGGTAAATAAAAAAGATTAATGAACAGAGATGATGGATCTCCCTGTCAGTCTATCTCTCTCTCTCTTTCTCTGTCATTCTCTCAAGTTTTATATTGGTGAAGGATTCAAGCATAATAAATTAGGTAAGAATTCTTTCTCTCATTCACAGGTCTTAACCTAGCAAAGAACAGATGGATAGCAATTCCTTCTCTATATTAGACCTTGCATTAGTGAGCGACACAAATAAGGAACATTTCTCTCACTCTCACAGCTCTCGCACTAGCTAGGAACATGAATAACTGTTCTCTTTCTCAGATCTTTCACTAGAGATAAAGTTTGCAGCAAAGTAAATTAGGTAGTGGTCCTCTCTCATTTGGTCAGATTTCATACTAACAAGCTGGTACAACAAAGTAAAACTAGTAGCATTCTTTTTTCTTTCTTTCTTTCTTTCTTTCTTTCTTTCTTTCTTTCTTTCTTTCTTTCTTTCTTTCTTTCTTTCTTTCTTCTTTTTGCCATTTTTCCAAGACGAGAATCTGAGGTTAAACAAACTAAAGTTTCTTTCACTGTTTCCCACAGGCATACCTGTCAACCTCTTAGCTCAGGAATTCTGGAGAAATTTAAAAATAATGGAAACAAACAGCCAGAATTAGAGAAAGATTTTAAATATTGCTGGAATTATATCCCTCTGCAAATAACATCTGCCTCTAACATCTCTTGCTTCAAACTACCACTTAAAAACTACTTAAGTAAAACCTGGCTCTGCTCCTGCACTACCCAGACTGAACAAGTCCCTCCCTCTTTCCTCTACCAGCATACATTGACAATGTTCAGAGGGAAGGAATTAAATTAAAATTAAGATTAAAAATCTGTTTCTTAGACAAATACCAAACATATTTCTGCCTGGGCTATATTGTCTAATCATTTCTGTTCCAAGGAATGGACTCAGTGAGATTCATTTCATCTCTACGGAATGTATCCTGTAAACACTCTGTCTATTGATAATATTGTTTTTCAGCTTGCAATAGCTGTCTGAATATTTGCAGTATGCATCCACTATCTATACCAAACTATGCAAAAGAAATCTGAACAAGCTGGCTAGCTCCTACAATAATATTGCCAGATTTGCAACTGGGTCTACCTATAGAACCCATCACTGAAACAATCTTAATCAACTAGGGTGGTTAGAATTGCCAGATCTTATTCTATTAAACCAGCTAACTATTGCCCATAAGATACTGTTTCATCCTACATCTACTCCAATACTAACTAATCTAATCACCTCCTACAATAACCTGAAGACCCTGCGCTCATCAAATAAATTAATGGTAAAGATAAGTAAAACCAACAGTCTGGCTGGAGACTCTCTATTCTCTAACACAGTGGGTAAAACCTGGAACTCCCTCCCAACTGATCTAACCTCCCTAACTTCAACTACCCTATTTAAATCCAAACTTAAACCATACCTTAAATCGCACTGACTATGCCCCTGTGCAAACCCAGACTAACTTCCTCCACTGTCTCCAGACCCTATTCTTCCCACTCACACAAACTAGTTATTCCTTTTCTACTAACACTATTGTTTGTAAAACATTTTTAAAGTTCAAATAGTGCTCAATTTTACTTACCTTATATTTTGTTGTATGTATATCCATACGTGATATGTAGCTTAGAAGATTTTTTCCTTACTCTTATGCTAAAATGTATTTACTAGTAAAATTTGCTAAATCTTAGTAATGTACTTATGTTGTTGTGATTCTTTTCTGAAGTGTGGAGCTTTTCTCCCCGGGCCTCCACTGAAAATGGACATATATCCAGTTGGACTAGCCTGGTCAACAAATGTAAAATAAATAAAAATAAAATAAATAAAATAAGTATGTATAGGTTCAGACTGTATAAGCAAAAGCTGCATTCTTTGTTAATATATAGTTCTTCTTTATATTGGAATACAGCAAGTGGTAGAAAATAAAACTAGTAATCGAAACAGCCACCACAGTCACCGAACACAAATAAATCCAGGTCCAGGAGAAAAATTGACCAGTTTAATGTTTCGCAAACACAGAATTCACAGTAACGCAGTCAACTTCACGTTTTCGTCTTCAACTTTATCAGCATTAACAACCATCATAAAACACATCTATTTTATGCTTCCCCACACAAACACAAATTCAAAAGCACCAATCAAATTGTACCTGCCTTAATTGTTTCTTAAAGAAACTTATATTTAAATACACAACATGTTAAAAAAGCAGTAAACAAATGACGTAGACTATGGATAAGTATAAAAATCCATAAAACGCTATACAATCTTTTGATTTTGTTAAAAAAAATTTAAAAAGTGTATTAAAACGTTGAATAAACCATTGTATAACATAAGCTGATATCAGTTCAGTGAGACCAACATAATAGGTGCTGTTGATATAATGTCTAGCACCATCTAGTGGTATTTCTGAAAAACTAAACCCTAAACAATGTGATTTTTTTGTTATCAAATAAGATAAAAAAATGAAGCTGTTTCATTACTGTAATTATATTATTCACTGACCAAAATGTAATCATAACTCTGAAAAACATGTGTGTTTAAAGTTTTGCAGCTCTTAGTCTTAGGAATGGAGCTAAAGACGCCATATCATTAAGCCCCACATTTCTACTTGCATCTAAAACCACTTGCCAGTATAACTCACGATATTCTATAAGGGTTTCCCACATGCCTCCCCTAGGATTCGTGGGTACTACCTCCAATACAAAGAATTGATATCCTACAGTTCCACATTTCAAAGCATGTTTACATAATGCATTTTTTTCGTTCTTAACTCTGATATCATACACATGCTCGTAAATTCTCTGTTTGAGCTTCCTTTCGCTTTTCCCTATATAGAATGCATTGCATTTTTTGCAAGTGGCAATATAAATTATACCTTTGGTGTCACAATTTACAAAGGAATTCAAAAAAGCTTTCTACCCCTAGCTTGCAGATAAAGATAGTCCCCACAAGCTAAGTATGTACAATAACTGCATCTGCCACACTTAAATACTCCTTTCTTTGATTTGTTGTTCTTGTTCCTGAACTCAGCATTAAAGCCATTTTCCAGCATATTCTTGATGGACATTCCTTTTTTATAAGTGAAAGTTAGTTCGTTTTCAAAGATATAATCTAAATCAGATATTGCAGAAAAGTTATTCCACTCTCTCATAAAAATCTTTCTAATGAATGCAGACTGTCCATCAAAGGTAGTAACAAGACCTGCCCCATATTGATTGATAGTCTGCTTTCCTGATGTTTCTGGTTTAATGGTGATAACCTTACCTAATATAGGGGCAAAAGTATCCTCCCTTTTGGTGTTAACTTCTTCAAAAATGTTGTTAAATAATTCCTGTGGATACCCTCTGCTGATAAATAATCCCCTAAGATAGTTGACCTCTTCCAAAAATATTTGGTTGTCAGATGTCATCCTACTTAAACGCACAAGCTGCCCCTTCACCACACCCTTCTTTTGGTGGGGTGGATGGCAACTAGTGTAGTGTAGGTAAGAATTGGAAAATGTATCCTTTCCATGCACCCGTGATGTAAATGCGCCATCCTTCTTACCTATAGAGATATCCAGGTATCTCAATTCCTGATGATCAAAATGTGTAAACTTCAAAAAACTTGTGGTCGTGTTGACATAGTTAAAAAGTTTAAAAAAATCATCTTGATCTCCATGCCAGAGAAAACAGAAATCATCAAAGAATCTGGTGTACAAGGCCCATTGATTGCAAAAAGAAGAATTGAGTAGAAATTTGTTCTCCCAATATGCCATAATTATATTGGCATAACTCGGGGCACAATGGACCCCCATGGCCACACCTTTTTCCTGTTTGAAATACTCACCCTGAAAATATAAGAAATTGTTCTTTAACACAATTTCCATCAGGGTGAGAACATTCCTAAAATCTTTTTGCTCCAGCTTTTGACTGTCAACAAGCATTTCTTCAAACCAAAGTAAACCCACCTCGTGTGGAATACATCCAAATAAATCTGTTACGTCCATAGTACCAAATGAAAGGTTCTCAGAAAATATCGAGGGTTGCAATTTCCTTAAGAAATCCCAAGAATCCTTTAAAATGTGATTGATGCCTTCTAAAACACATTTTACTTTTTGGTCCACAAATTTTGCTAAAGGTGAAGTCATGGACCCTTCAGCTGATACAATAGGCCTTAATGGTGGATCAACACTATCTTTGTGTACCTTGGGAATACCAAAGATACAAGGTATTCTTGTTTTTTCCACAATAAGGTACTTGTGTGTATCACTGTCAATAGAACCATCCAGTAACATGTCATATAACACAGTTTGTATCTTTCTGTGGGCAATATTGATTTCGTTAATAGAAACCCTTGAATATTTATCTGTGTCATTGAGCAAATTCATCATTTTACCTTCATATAGAATTGATTCAATCACTACCACTCCCCCACCTTTGTCAGGTTTCATAACTCTCAAACCATGATTGTTACTAATATCTTTTAGTGTACTCATTTCTGCAGATGTTAAATTAGAGTGTGTGTATTTTCCTGCGACACATGCTCTTATTTCATTTTCCACTTTCAACTCAAAGTTTCTGAGTTGGGGGTGTATGGGTGGATTGAAGGTACTTCTACACCTTAGATTGCCCATATCAAGGTCCCGTATTTTACCTTTGAAAAATAATTCCAGATTTTTCTTTCTTATAAACAATTTTATATCTACCAAAAGCCTAAAAATGTCTGTTTTTTGTCTAGGGATGAAAGTAAATCCCTTGGAAAACAAATCAAACCAAGATTTGTCCACCTTGACATTTGAATAATTAAAAATGTTAAAATCGTTGTAAGTCCAGGTACACATGACATTAGTAATAGTGTCAGTTACTGCCAGGCTTGATCCCTTCTCACAAACGGCCTCCACCCTCTGCCCCTGTAGTTTTTTGAATTGTACACAACCCTTTCCTGATTCATTAACCTTTCAGATCTTCTTACAGGGGGCAAAACCTCAGTGTCTGTGACCTGTTCTGTGTTTTCCTCGTTAGTCCATCCCTGCTCATCATTTTGCTCCTAGCCCAGTTACCAAAACCTTTCCTGGCTGGGGTTTTAGGTTTTGGATAGTGTGTTTTGTTTTTATATTCATCCAAATCCCTTTTAATTTTCCCAATTTTTCTGTCTTGTACTTCCTTACATTTTGATTCAACATTTTTGAGAAAATTGTGGTATTTGACCCTCTCTACTTCAACAGTGTACATCAAGTCACCCAGTATAGCTTTGTTAATACTGTCTATATCATGATGCAATTTGTCCATTAATATTTTGTTGTTCTTTTCCACTTTCAACTCAAAGTTTCTGAGTTGGGGGTGTATGGGTGGATTGAAGGTACTTCTACGCCTTAGATTGCCCATATCAAGGTCCCGTATTTTACCTTTGAAAAATAATTCCAGATTTTTCTTTCTTATGAACAATTTTATATCTACCAAAATCCTAAAAATGTCTGTTTTTTGTCTAGGGATGAAAGTAAATCCCTTGGAAAACAAATCAAACCAAGATTTGTCCACCTTGACATTTGAATAATTAAAAATGTTAAAATCGTTGTAAGTCCAGGTACACATGACATTAGTAATAGTGTCAGTTACTGCCAGGCTTGATCCCTTCTCACAAACGGCCTCCACCCTCTGCCCCTGTAGTTTTTTGAATTGTACACAACCCTTTCCTGATTCATTAACCTTTCAGATCTTCTTACAGGGGGCAAAACCTCAGTGTCTGTGACCTGTTCTGTGTTTTCCTCGTTAGTCCATCCCTGCTCATCATTTTGCTCCCTAGCCCAGTTACCAAAACCTTTCCTGGCTGGGGTTTTAGGTTTTGGATAGTGTGTTTTGTTTTTATATTCATCCAAATCCCTTTTAATTTTCCCAATTTTTCTGTCTTGTACTTCCTTACATTTTGATTCAACATTTTTGAGAAAATTGTGGTATTTGACCCTCTCTACTTCAACAGTGTACATCAAGTCACCCAGTATAGCTTTGTTAATACTGTCTATATCATGATGCAATTTGTCCATTAATATTTTGTTGTTCTTTTCCACTTTCAACTCAAAGTTTCTGAGTTGGGGGTGTATGGGTGGATTGAAGGTACTTCTACGCCTTAGATTGCCCATATCAAGGTCCCGTATTTTACCTTTGAAAAATAATTCCAGATTTTTCTTTCTTATGAACAATTTTATATCTACCAAAATCCTAAAAATGTCTGTTTTTTGTCTAGGGATGAAAGTAAATCCCTTGGAAAACAAATCAAACCAAGATTTGTCCACCTTGACATTTGAATAATTAAAAATGTTAAAATCGTTGTAAGTCCAGGTACACATGACATTAGTAATAGTGTCAGTTACTGCCACGCTTGATCGCTTCTCACAAACGGCCTCCACCCTCTGCCCTGTAGTTTTTTGAATTGTACACAACCCTTTCCTGATTCATTAACCTTTCAGATCTTCTTACAGGGGGCAAAACCTCAGTGTCTGTGACCTGTTCTGTGTTTTCCTCGTTAGTCCATCCCTGCTCATCATTTTGCTCCCTAGCCCAGTTACCAAAACCTTTCCTGGCTGGGGTTTTAGGTTTTGGATAGTGTGTTTTGTTTTTATATTCATCCAAATCCCTTTTAATTTTCCCAATTTTTCTGTCTTGTACTTCCTTACATTTTGATTCAGCATTTTTGAGTAAATTGTGGTATTTGACCCTCTCTACTTCAACAGTGTACATCAAGTCACCCAGTATAGCTTTGTTAATATTGTCTACATCATGATGCAATTTGTCCATTAATATTTCGTTGTTCTTAATGATAGCTTTCATAATTTCGAAAACACATTTGTCAAAAATGGCAATAAGCTCATTGAAAAAATCTGTCCCCTCAAAGACATTATTTGGATATTTGCACACTCTCAACCCCTTTGTAACAATGTTCAATGTTAAACAGTGCTTTAAGTATGCATTGTCCATATCAAGTGTTTTATATTTGAAAAGAAAAAAATCCAAGTCATTGAGCATAGTGCTGTACCCTGCACTATATTTAGAATTACTGTGCTCGTGACTAAAGTCATATTTAGTATTTAAGATGTCAGATACTAATTTCTGAGTACCTGTATTGGTCTTGTCATTGATTGGCAGTCTCTGCGATTGACTTCTTTGGCTCCTCGTTCTTGTCGCCATAACATTTCCTTCATTAGAATAATCCAAGGTAATATGTGGGAAGCCCTCAAGGTTGGTGTCGCAACACTCAATCTCTTCCGTACCAATGTTAGTTGGTTTAAAATTAACACCAGTGTTCTTTCCCCTCACATTGGTTTGTTGTATAGCTTCCTGGTTCCCTGGAACCAGGGTCAGCGTAACTAACTTAACCATAGACTGGCTGATGGGCGTTAACAATTCCATCAGTTGTGTTAACTGCCCAATCAGTTTGCGAAGTTCTCCTGTTTCCGAACCCCTGAGACCGTGATCTGCGCCTGGTGGAAGCTCCATCAAGACCAATAAAATCAAAATACAGCAAGTGGTAGAAAATAAAACTAGTAATCGAAACAGCCACCACAGTCACCGGACACAAATAAATCCCGGTCCAGGAGAAAAATTGACCAGTTTAATGTTTCGCAAACACAGAATTCACAGTAACGCAGTCAACTTCACGTTTTCGTCTTCAACTTTATCAGCATTAACAACCATCATAAAACACATCTATTTTATGCTTCCCCACACAAACACAAATTCAAAAGCACCAATCAAATTGTACCTGCCTTAATTGTTTCTTAAAGAAACTTATATTTAAATACACAACATGTTAAAAAAGCAGTAAACAAATGACGTAGACTACGGATAAGTATAAAAATCCATAAAACGCTATACAATCTTTTGATTTTGTTAAAAAAATTTTTAAAAAGTGTATTAACACGTTGAATAAACCATTGTATAACATAAGCTGATATCAGTTCAGTGAGACCAACATAATAGGTGCTGTTGATATAATGTCTAGCACCATCTAGTGGTATTTCTAAAAAACTAAACCCTAAACAATGTGATTTTTTATCATCAAATAAGATAAAAAAATGAAGCTGTTTCATTATTGTAATTATATTATTCACTGACCAAAATGTAATCATAACTCTGAAAAACATGTGTGTTTAAAGTTTTGCAGTTCTTAGTTTTAGGACTGGAGCTAAAGACACCATATCATTAAGCCCCACATTTCTACTTGCATCTAAAACCACTTGCCAGTATAACTCACGATATTCTATAAGGGTTTCCCACATGCCTCCCTAGGATTCGTGGGTACTACCTCCAATACAAAGAATTGATATCCTACAGTTCCACATTTCAAAGCATGTTTACATAATGCATTTTTTTCGTTCTTAACTCTGATATCATACACATGCTCGTAAATTCTCTGTTTGAGCTTCCTTTCGATTTTCCCTATATAGAATGCATCGCATTTTTTGCAAGTGGCAATATAAATTATACCTTTGGTGTCACAATTTACAAAGGTATTTAAAAAAAGCTTTCTACCCCTAGCTTGCAGATAAAGATAGTCCCCACAAGCTAAGTATGTACAATAACTGCATCTGCCACACTTAAATACTCCTTTCTGTGATTTGTTGTTCTTGTTCCTGAACTCAGCATTAAAGCCATTTTCCAGCATATTCTTAATGGACATTCTCTTTTTATAAGTGAAAGTTAGTTTGTTTTCAAAGATATAATCTAAATCAGATATTGCAGAAAAGTTATTCCACTCTCTCATAAAAATTTTCTAATGAATGCAGACTGTCCATCAAAGGTAGTAACAAGACCTGCCCCATATTGATCGGTAGTCTGCTTTCCTGATGTTTCTGGTTTAATGGTGATAACCTTACCTAATATAGGGGCAAAAGTATCCTCCCTTTTGGTGTTAACTTCTTTAAAAATGTTATATTAATAAAAAAATTATATTTTCAGGGTGAGTATTTCAAACAGGAAAAAGGTGTGGCCATGGGGGCCCATTGTGCCCCGAATTATGCCAATATAATTATGGAATATTGGGAGAACAAATTTCTACTCAATTCTTCTTTTTGCAATCAATGGGCCTTGTACACCAGATTCCTTGATGATTTGTGTTTTCTCTGGCATGGAGATCAAGATGATTTTTTAAAACTTTTTAAACTTTTTAACTATGTCAACATGACCACAAGTTTTTTGAAGTTTACACAACATTTTGATCATCAGGAATTGAGATACCTGGATATCTCTATAGGTAAGAAGGATGGCGCATTTATATCACGGGTGCATAGAAAGTATACATTTTCCAATTCTTACCTACACTACACTAGTTGCCATCCACCCCACCAAAAGAAGGGTGTGGTGAAGGGGCAGCTTCTGCGTTTAAGTAGGATGACATCTGACAACCAAATATTTTTGGAAGAGGTCAACTATCTTAGGGGATTATTTATCAGCAGAGGGTATCCACAGGAATTATTTAACAACATTTTTGAAGAAGTTAACACCAAAAGGGAGGATACTTTTGCCCCTATATTAGGTAAGGTTATCACCATTAAACCAGAAACATTAGGAAAGCAGACTACCGATCAATATGGGGCAGGTCTTGTTACTACCTTTGATGGACAGTCTGCATTCATTAGAAAGATTTTGATGAGAGAGTGGAATAACTTTTCTGCAATATCTGATTTAGATTATATCTTTGAAAACGAACTAACTTTCACTTATAAAAAGGGAATGTCCATCAAGAATATGCTGGAAAATGGCTTTAATGCTGAGTTCAGGAACAAGAACAACAAATCAAAGAAAGGAGTATTTAAGTGTGGCAGATGCAGTTATTGTACATACTTAGCTTGTGGGGACTATCTTTATCTGCAAGCTAGGGGTAGAAAGCTTTTTTGAATACCTTTGTAAATTTTGACACCAAAGGTATAATTTATATTGCCGCTTGCAAAAAATGCGATGCATTCTATATAGGGAAAAGCGAAAGGAAGCTCAAACAGAGAATTTACGAGCATGTATATGATATCAGAGTTAAGAACGAAAAAAATGCATTATGTAAACATGCTTTGAAATGTGGAACTGTAGGATATCAATTCTTTGTATTGGAGGTAGTACCCACGAATCCTAGGGGAGGCATGTGGGAAACCCTTATAGAATATCGTGAGTTATACTGGCAAGTGGTTTTAGATGCAAGTAGAAATGTGGGGCTTAATGATATGGTGTCTTTAGCTCCCTTGCTAAAACTAAGAGCTGCAAAACTTTAAACACACATGTTTTTCAGAGTTATGATTACATTTTGGTCAGTGAATAATATAATTACAGTAATGAAACAGCTTCATTTTTTTATCTTATTTGATGATAAAAAATCACATTGTTTAGGGTTTTGTTTTTTAGAAATACCACTAGATGGTGCTAGACATTATATCAACAGCACCTATTATGTTGGTCTCACTGAACTGATATCAGCTTATGTTATACAATGGTTTATTCAACGTTTTAATACACTTTTTAAAATTTTTTTTAACAAAATCAAAAGATTGTATAGCGTTTTATGGATTTTTATACTTATCCATAGTCTACGTCATTTGTTTACTGCTTTTTTAACGTGTTGTGTATTTAAATATAAGTTTCTTTAAGAAACAATTAAGGCAGGTGCAATTTGATTGGTGCTTTTGAATTTGTGTTTGTGTGGGGAAGCATAAAATAGATGTGTTTTATGATGGTTGTTAATGCTGATAAAGTTGAAGACGAAAACGTGAAGTTGACTGCGTTACTGTGAATTCTGTGTTTGCGAAACATTAAACTGGTCAATTTTTCTCCTGGACCTGGATTTATTTGTGTTCGGTGACTGTGGTGGCTGTTTGGATTACTAGTTTTATTTTCTACCACTTGCTGTATTTTGATTTTATTGGTCTTGATGGAGCTTCCACCGGGTGCAGATCACGGTCTCAGGGGTTCGGAAACAGGAGAACTTCACAAACTGATTGGGCAGTTAACACAACTGGTGGAATTGTTAACACCCATCAGCCAGTCTATGGTTAAGCTCGTTACGCTGACCCTGGTTCCAGGGAACCAGGAAGCTATACAACAAACCTACGCGAGGGGAAAGAACACTGGTGCTAATTTTAAACCAACTAACATTGGTACGGAAGAGATTGAGTGTTGCGACACCAGCCTTGAGGGCTTCCCACATATTACCTTGGATTATTCTAATGAAGGAAATGTTATGGCGACAAGAACGAGGAGCCAAAGAAGTCAATCGCAAAGACTGCCAACCAATGACAAGACCAATACAGGTACTCAGACGTTAGTATCTGACATCTTAAATACTAAATATGACTTTAGTCACGAGCACAGTAATTCTAAATATAGTGCAGGGTACAGCACTATGCTCAATGACTTGGATTTTTTTCTTTTCAAATATAAAACACTTGATATGGACAATGCATACTTAAAGCACTGTTTAACATTGAACATTGTTCCAAAGGGGTTGAGAGTGTGCAAATATCTGAATAATGTCTTTGAGGGGACAGATTTTTTCAATGAGCTTATTGCCATTTTTGACAAATGTGGTTTTGACATTATGAAAGCTATCATTAAGAACAATGAAATATTAATGGACAAATTGCATCATGATATAGACAATATTAACAAAGCTACACTGGGTGACTTGATGTACACTGTTGAAGTAGAGAGGACCAAATACCACAATTTACTCAAAAATGTTGAATCAAAATGTAAGGAAGTACAAGACAGAAAAATTGGGGAAATTAAAAGGGATTTGGATGAATATAAAAACAAAACACACTATCCAAAACCTAAAACCCCAGCCAGGAAAGGTTTTGGTAACTGGGCTAGGGAGCAAAATGATGAGCAGGGATGGACTAACGAGGAAAACACAGAACAGGTCACAGACACTGAGGTTTTTCCCCCCGTAAGAAGATCTGAAAGGTTAATGAGTCAGGAAAGGATTGTGTACAATTCAAAAAACTACAGGGGCAGAGGGTGGAGGCTGTTTGTGAGAAGGGATCAAGCCTGGCAGTAACTGACACTATTACTAATGTCATGTGTACCTGGACTTACAACGATTTTAACATTTTTAATTATTCAAATGTCAAGGTGGACAAATCTTGGTTTGATTTGTTTTCCAAGGGATTTACTTTCATCCCTAGACAAAAAACAGACATTTTTAGGCTTTTGGTAGATATAAAATTGTTCATAAGAAAGAAAAATCTGCAATTATTTTTCAAAGGTAAAATACGGGACCTTGATATGGGCAATCTAAGGCGTAGAAGTACCTTTAATCCACCCATAGACCCCCAACTCAGAAACTTTGAGTTGAAAGTGGAAAATGAAATAAGAGCATGTGTCGCAGGAAAATACACACACTCTAATTTAACATCTGCAGAAATGAGTACACTAAAAGATATTAGTAACAATCATGGTTTGAGAGTTATGAAACCTGACAAAGGTGGGGGAGTGGTAGTGATGGAATCAATTCTATATGAAGGTAAAATGATGAATTTGCTCAATGACACAGATAAATATTCAAGGGTTTCTATTAACGAAATCAATATTGCCCACAGAAAGATACAAACTGTGTTATATGACATGTTACTGGATGGTTCTATTGACAGTGATACACACAAGTACCTTATTGTGGAAAAACCAAGAATACCTTGTATCTTTGGTATTCCCAAGGTACACAAAGATAGTGTTGATCCACCATTAAGGCCTATTGTATCAGCTGAAGGGTCCATGAATTCACCTTTAGCAAAATTTGTGGACCAAAAAGTAAAATGTGTTTTAGAAGGCATCAATCACATTTTAAAGGATTCTTGGGATTTCTTAAGGAAATTGCAACCCTCGATATTTTCCGAGAACCTTTCATTTGGTACTATGGACGTAACAGATTTATTTGGATGTATTCCACACGAGGTGGGTTTACTTTGGTTTGAAGAAATGCTTGTTGACAGTCAGAAGCTGGAGCAAAAAGATTTTAGGAATGTTCTCACCCTGATGGAAATTGTGTTAAAGAACAATTTCTTATATTTTCAGGGTGAGTATTTCAAACAGGAAAAAGGTGTGGCCATGAGGGCCCATTGTGCCCCGAGTTATGCCAATATAATTATGGCGTATTGGGAGAACAGATTTCTACTCAATTCTTCTTTTTGCAATCAATGGGCCTTGTACACCAGATTCCTTGATGATTTGTGTTTTCTCTGGCATGGAGATCAAGACGATTCTTTTAAACTTTTTAACTATGTCAACACGACCACAAGTTTTTTGAAGTTTACACAACATTTTGATCATCAGGAATTGAGATACCTGGATGTCTCTATAGGTAAGAAGGATGGCGCATTTACATCACAGATGCATAGAAAGGATACATTTTCCAATTTTTACCTACACTACACTAGTTGCCATCCACCCCACCAAAAGCAGGGTGTGGTGAAGGGGCAGCTTGTGCATTTAAGTAGGATGACATCTGACAACCAAATATTTTTGGAAGAGGTCAACTATCTTAGGGGATTATTTATCAGCAGAGGGTATCCACAGGAATTATTTAACAACATTTTTGAAGAAGTTAACACCAAAAGGGAGGATACTTTTGCCCCTATATTAGGTAAGGTTATCACCATTAAACCAGAAACATCAGGAAAGCAGACTACCGATCAATATGGGGCAGGTCTTGTTACTACCTTTGATGGACAGTCTGCATTCATTAGAAAGATTTTTATGAGAGAGTGGAATAACTTTTCTGCAATATCTGATTTAGATTATATCTTTGAAAATGAACTAACTTTCACTTATAAAAAGGGAATGTCCATCAAGAATATGCTGGAAAATGGCTTTAATGCTGAGTTCAGAAACAAGAACAACAAATCAAAGAAAGGAGTATTTAAGTGTGGCAGATGCAGTTATTGTACATACTTAGCTTGTGGGGACTATCTTTATCTGCAAGCTAGGGGTAGAAAGCGTTTTTTGAATACCTTTGTAAATTGTGACACCAAAGGTATAATTTATATTGCCACTTGCAAAAAGTGCGATGCATTCTATATAGGGAAAAGCGAAAGGAAGCTCAAACAGAGAATTTACGAGCATGTATATGATATCAGAGTTAAGAACGAAAAAAATGCATTATGTAAACATGCTTTGAAATGTGGAACTGTAGGATATCAATTCTTTGTATTGGAGGTAGTACCCACGAATCCTAGGGAGGCATGTGGGAAACCCTTATAGAATATCGTGAGTTATACTGGCAAGTGGTTTTAGATGCAAGTAGAAATGTGGGGCTTAATGATATGGTGTATTTAGCTCCAGTCCTAAAACTAAGAGCTGCAAAACTTTAAACACACGTGTTTTTCAGAGTTATGATTACATTTTGGTCAGTGAATAATATAATTACAGTAATGAAACAGCTTCATTTTTTTATCTTATTTGATGATAAAAAATCACATTGTTTAGGGTTTAGTTTTTTAGAAATACCACTAGATGGTGCTAGACATTATATCAACAGCACCTATTATGTTGGTCTCACTGAACTGATATCAGCTTATGTTATACAATGGTTTATTCAACGTTTTAATACACTTTTTAAAATTTTTTTTTAACAAAATCAAAAGATTGTATAGCGTTTTATGGATTTTTATACTTATCCATAGTCTACGTCATTTGTTTACTGCTTTTTTAACGTGTTGTGTATTTAAATATAAGTTTCTTTAAGAAACAAGGCAGGTACAATTTGATTGGTGGTTTTGAATTTGTGTTTGTGTGGGGAAGCATAAAATAGATGTGTTTTATGATGGTTGTTAATGCTGATAAAGTTGAAGACGAAAACGTGAAGTTGACTGCGTTACTGTGAATTCTGTGTTTGCGAAACATTAAACTGGTCAATTTTTCTCCTGGACCTGGATTTATTTGTGTTCTGTGACTGTGGTGGCTGTTTCAATTACGTCTTTATTTTGGGCTTTGTAATACCTTTATTTAACTGTAACCAGAGTATGTCAATGTGAGGATTTTCTCCTCAGGCCTCTGCTGAAAATGAGCTATTATCCCAGTTGCACTTTCATGGTAAAAAAAATGTCAACTAAAAATAAAATAAATAACTTTAAAAACTTGCTAGATCAACAGATTTTGCCTATTCTAAAGGATATTAAGTCTCAAATTCAAATGTCTGTCATTATTTTACTGACTTCAATCTTCAATGATTTGCTAGAAAACCACATTTTATGAAGAAAAGTCCAAAAATCAAGGGAAAACTGTGGATATTCTGCCTATTCTAAAGGATATTAAGTCTCAAATTCAAATGTCTGTCATTATTTTACTGACTTCAATCTTCAATGATTTGCTAGAAAACCACATTTTATGAAGAAAAGACCAAAAATCAAGGGAAAACTGTGGATGTTCTGTGAAATTCTGGACAGTTGGGACATATGGTCATAGCTGTAAAGGAATAGTTACTAATGCAAAAAAAAATCTCTGACAGAAACTCTGGCTTGCAAGTAATATATGTTTCATACCTTCTAGTATATTTATTTATTTATTGCTTTTGTTTACTGGAAAAGTCCGACTGGGTATAGGACCCCTTTTCATTGAAGGCCCAAGGAGAAAAGAGCCACATAAAAGGTTATAAGATTAAGTACAACTGCAATAAAAAGTCAGTAGTAGTAATAACATGATATGTGAAGAATGAGAGTAAATAACATCTGTTGTTGAAATAAAATTAGCAAAGAGAGTAAATGCATGTATTGCTAATAGGCAATATACAAGAATTAGGTCATGAATAAAACATCAACTATTAATATACCATAGTCAATAATTCAGTCAAGATAAATAGGTATGTGTGTAAAATAGTTTTGCAGATGTAACAGATTAAGTTGAGTACATTTTTACCAAAAAAACACAACAGTTTTCACGAATAAACTAAAACCAAAAAAATATGGAACTGAGGTTAGAGAGTAACAACCACAACTTTTAACATTAATATTACATAGAAACAAAAATGATTAGCGCTTTTGTCCATGAGCATATCTAAACAATCCTGTCTTGGTTTGTGATTTATTGTAGAGGTGACTGGTAAGAGAAGTTTTATTTGAATTTATATTGCATTTGTTATCACTGTTTTAACTGTTTGTATGTAGGAAGGGATTGCTTATTAACAAGCTTTACTTTGATTCATATTTTGTTGTTTTACCTTTAATTTCACTGCTGGTTGTTTAGAAAGGAGTAGGTTTTAAACAGGCAAGCTCTAGCCACCCCAAGGGGCCTAGACAGCTATGCATTTACACAGACTGCAGAGAGGGAAATCCTGAGCATATCTAAACAATCCTGTCTTGGTTTGTAATTTATTGTGGAGTTGACTGGGAAGAGAAGTTTTATTTATCTTTACTGTTAAAAACAGGTGCGACTATGAGCTATACAACATCTGTTTGGCTGGTAGAACTTGTATGGTTAGAACAACTTTATTGCATTTTATTATTTAGTTGTATATTGATGATTTAATTTTGTCATAGAAGTTGATTTAAGTTCTCTTTGAATTCTGTAGTTACTGATTTTGATTATTCTTTTCTTTAGCAATATTTTATTCATTTAAAGCTGAATATGGATTCCTTATATTTTTTTATTTATTTTATTTTGCATTTGTTGACCGGGCTAGTCTAGCTGGATATATTTCCATTTTCAGTAGAGGCCCGGGAAGAAAAGCTCCACACGGATATACAAAGTATAAAATATTGTTACATGGTGAAAAAGGATTACAGAACAAAATAAAAACAGGTAGTTTTTACATTCTTGAGATAAAAGCACTTGAGAAAAGTTACAATAAACAGAGTAAAGTTTAAGAAAGATAGATCAGAATATAATACAGTGAGAGTTTTGTAACATAGATAAAAACACTTGAGAAACAGTACAGTGAGCAGAATATAGCTTAAGACAGCTCAAAAACAGAATAGTAAGAGTTATGTACAATAGATTATATGAGGTAGAAATATTTAAACACTAAGTTTATTAGAGTTTAAATAGGGTCAGTATTATTTACAAGTCACAAGCATGTCGAAGTTTGGAAGTATGGCAAGAAGAGGAAGAAAGAGGGGTGAAGAGGATGGTTAGTCAGGGTTACTACAAGGGCATAGCCAGTGCATTTGGAGGTGTTTTCTAAGGTTTTGTTTAAAGAGTGGCAAGGATGTAGTTAGAGTTAGTTCAGTGGGTAGTAGGTTCCAGTGTTTTCCTGCTGTGTTGGTAAACAGAGAGTCACCAGCTGCATTATTAGACTTTGTTAAGTTGGCAAGAAGTTTGCTAGAAGAACGTAGGGAGTTCAGATTATTATATGGGACTATGAGTTTTGAGAGTATAGGGGTATTATTGGGTTGGTAAAATATCTTGTGGGCAATTGTGAGTTGGGGGATAATCAGATGGTTTTGGAATTCGAGCCAAGTTAGTTGTCTAAGATTAGTACAGTGATGGGTTCTAAAGGGATTGCCAGTAGAGAATATGGCAATGTTATTATAGGAGGTTGCTAATTTGTTTGGTTTTCTTAAGGTTGGTAAATATAGGTGAAGCATACAGGAGGGTTGAGATGAAATGGGAGTGAGCAATCTTGGCTCTGGCTGCTGAGGTTAAAAAGGGTTTTATTCTGTATAAGGAGCCTATTTTTCTGTTTACTGTTTTAATGGTGTTGTTTATATGGTAATCATATGAGAGATTATTATCAATGGTTATTCCTAGAAGTTTAGTGGTAGTATCAGGGAGAATAACAGTTCCATTATTTGAAGAGACTGAGAAGTCTAAGGGAGAAGACCTAGTGGTGGGTGTAAAGAGAAGGAGTTTTTTTAGCATTAAGAAGGAGACAGCATTTGGTAAACCATGTTTCTACAGTGTTGAAGACCTTTTGAGTAAGAGAATATAGTTCAGATGGAGAGGTTGATGAGCATATTAGTGTGGAGTCATCTGAATATTGAATACAAGTGGCTTGTGGAATTGCTACATGGAGATCATTAATAAATAAGGAGAAGAGAAGTGGTCCAAGAATAGAGCCCTGAGGGACCCCAATGGTAACAGGTAAAAAGGATGAGACTTGATTTTCCCAGAGGACTGCTTGTTGTCTATTGCTGAGGTATGATCTAAACCACTTTAAGGCTAGAGAATCAAAGGAAAGAGATTCCAGAATATTGATTAAGAGGGTATGGTTAACCATGTCGAAAGCTTTAAAGAGGTCAATGAAAAGTGCAGATTAGAGGAGGTTTTTGTTACGGTTTCTATTGATGGTATCTGTGAAGGATAGAAGGGCAATAGTGGTACTATGTGATGGTCTAAAACCATGTTGACAGTGTGCTATTAAGTTGTGTTGAGAGAGATGGCACAGAAGTTGTTTGTGAATGCATTTTTCCATAATTTTTGCTAGGGGTGATAAGAGAGCAATTGGCCAATAGAGTAATCATTGGAGTTCCCACCTTTATGTAAGGGGATAATGTGGGAGATTTTCCAAATATTTGGGATGGTTCCTTCTTGGATTGTCCTATTTATAAGGATAGATATAGGGTAAGCAATTTCCTTAGCTGCTTTTTGGAGAAATTGGGAAGGAAGTTGGTCAGCAGATGGAGTACATGGCTTAAGTTTTAGTATCAGTTTATAGATGAGAGAAGTAGAGATAGGTTGTAGTTGGAATTTTGAGAAAGAGTGTGGTAAGTTGATGGGACTGCTGGAGTTTTCTGAGATAAATTGAGTAGCTAGAGATTATATAGTGTCAGTGAAGAAAGAGTTGAAGGTATTGGCAGTTTGATGGGGAATATTTGGATCTGCATCAAGTGGGGTGGGTGTTCAGGAGTTACCTGGGGAAAGGAGCTTATTAATGCAAGACCAGAACTGTTTTGGGATTATTTTGATGAGTTTGCTGAAGTTTACAATAGTAGTTTTTTTATCTGTAAGTATAGCCTTTTTTGTGCTGTTTCTAAGCTGCCTAAAATATAGGTGATCAGAGCTATTTCTATAGGTTCTCCATTTAGCCCAGACTTTGTTCCTGAGTAGAATTTGATTCCTAGTTTCATTAGAAAGCCATGGGGCTGGGTTAGACTTCATTCTAATGGAACGTTTGGGAGCATGCTTATCCAGGATAGATAAGAATGCAGTGTTAAAATACTGTACTGCCTGTTCAAGTGGGAGGATTTTAATGGGTTCCAGTTGCATGCTTTGAGCTCACTTTGAAATAATTCTGTCTTAAAGTGTTTGGTAGAGCGTGCTGTCCTAATGATGAGGAGGTTTGGGAAGTCTTTCTTTTCTCTAGTAATGTAGGTCAAGGAATGATCACTTATATCATCAGGCAGGGTTCCTGTTTTGTATGATTCTTTCACTTTGTTTATGAGAATCCAGTCTAAGGTACTCTCATTCTTGTTAGGCTTGTTAATTCTGGTTGTAGAGGTCATAGTTTGGGTAAATCCATGGAGGTTAATATGAGAGGTAGGATTTTCAGCACTAACACTTTTCCAATCCATATTAAAGTCACCTAGTATTATTGTTTCCTGAGGGTAGGTAGCAGACAGCCAGCTAAGAAATGCCTCAATTGTAGTGATATTATTTCCGGGTGGTACGTAAATGCAGATAATGTATAAAGATTTGTTTATATTGATTTGAAGCTTAGTAATGAGGATTTCTGCGTTACTATCCTGGATAGGATTAGATGGGAGGGTAGAGATATGCAGTCCATTTTTAAATAGAATTGCTACTCCACCACCTTTACGTTTTGTTTGGTCTTGTCTCACTATGCTATAGCCTTGGGGAATAATTTCATTATCTTTAGTTTCTGGTTTCAACCAAGTCTCAGTGAGGCAGAGGATATCAAAGGAGTGAATATCTAAGAGAGCATGAAGGTGAGCTACTTTATTATTGATGCTTCGGATATTAAGATGTCCTATTCAGAGAGAGCTATTGAGATTAGGGTGAGTTGTTTAGATTGTAGGGTTGGTAGGGCCAGGGTTGGGGTGGACGTCGCCATCTTTCAAGGTGGGATTATATAGTTTTGTTCCTGAGTTGTATGTAAGGTAGGTTAACAGTTTCGTTTTTTTTTTCTGAGGGTAGGTTAAGTTTAATGTGGGAGAGTCTATGGTATTTGGGTAGTAGGTAACTGGGATTGGAAGTTATGTTAGAATGTTTATCGAAGGATATGTGTGTGTAGATTGCAGTTTGTTTGTGAGAATGGTTAAGATGGAGAAAGTGCAGTTTTTCAAGGGAGGTAAGAAGGTAGGTTGAGATGACAACAGTTGTGAGTATGATTGTAAGCGTTAGCTTGGTTAGATTAGGAGAGGCATCTTGGAGAAGTTTTTAAAATAAGAGCTGAAGTGTAGGAATATAATGGGAAGTGAGATGTGAAGAGGAGGAAGATAAAAGGAGTACAGGAAGAGAAGAGAGGGGAATATTATATGGATGTGTTAAGAGTAGTAGGATATAATAGTGGTACTCAAAGAAGTGGCTTTTTGAAAGTGATTGTTAAGGAGGTAGGGGTGTGACTAGAGTTTGTGGGGAGGGGTGACGTATGGGATAGGTTGGAAGTGAGAGAGGGTGTGGTAAGGGAGGTGTAAGTGTAGGACCCCTGGAGGTGGGTGGGAATTGGGGTAGGGTAGAGGAGCGGAGTGAGCCCGTAGGTCGAACGGAGCGGGTTACAGCTGAGAGAGGCTGAGAGGCAATCAGTTATGGAGAGAAACTGAGTTCAACAGGCACAGGAATGGTAAGAGACAATATATAGTTACTAAGTAGAAGAGAATACAAGGTGAACAAAGGTAAAGCTGTGCTGGGGAGACAGTTAGTGAAACAGTTTTGTACAGAGAGAGAGGTATTTAGAGAAATATATATGCAATTAACAATTTGTTTAAGCACAAGTATCTTGTACAGTGTAATAAATACTATACATATTTAAAGGTAACAGCTGATAACACTGGTGATCTTTGTTACTCGTGTAAAAAGCTGGATGATTTGCTTACCATTCTTAGAAGTAAATCTTGACTTAATGATGATGATTGCATGTGTGCATTTGGCATGGCTTAGAGAACTGCTGTGTCATATATTAATGACTGGACTGATGAACTAAATAATGTTAGGCATAGAACAAATAGAAAAGATTTAGGAAATGATGTATCTATTTTGTGCAAAGAACATTCAACCCCTATGAAAGATGATGATGCTCCTGAGAACTATGGAAATCTGGAAGCAAGTATTCAGCAATCTGAGGTTCCAGTTTGTTTAGAAGGAACCGAAAAAAGAAAAAAGGAAGAAGTCCTCACCAAATAACTAGTTAGAAAAAGGAACTGATTAATGACTGTAATGGAAAGAGAATACATAAAAAAAATTATTCTGCTTTATTATGTAACACACTGGTGACAGGGAATGATGATATCTGTCTATCAGAAAACCCTCAGGCTACAGAAAAAGGCATCACCTTTCCAATGGAAAAGGTAGGAAAAAGAGGCAAGGGGCAGGTGAAAAGTAAGAAATCAAAACTGAGCGTGAAAGGATTGAAGAATATTATTGTAAGAAAAAAGAAGAGAAAGATAGATGCTGACTATGTGGCTCAAGCTGTGGATTTACAATGCCAGCTGGATGAGAATTTAACACACAATGAAAATAGTGGGATTAATAAGATTAATAGTGATGAAGATCTGTCCTTTATCATAACAATTGACAGAGCAGAAATGACTGTTAGAAGCTGAAGCTTCTTCAGAGATGGTCAGCAAAGACATTCTTGTAATTGGAGATTCAATTATTAGAGGAACTGATACTTATATTTGCAGAGATGATAATGAATATTGAGTAGTGTTATGCTTGACAGGAGCAAAAATAGAAGATGGGAAACAAGCCTCAGAATGCCTTAATGTAAGGAAGTATGGATCTGTTTTTATTCATGTTGCTACAAATGATGTCACCTACAAGGATTCTATGACTGTTAGTAGGTAACTGACAGCCCTCCTAGATAGTATAGCTTTTACAGGTGTTAAGACATATTTTTCACAAATCACCTATAGAAAGGATAGACTGCGGTGGTGGTGCTGCGGTAGCATTGTCACCTCACAGTTAGACGTTTTCCTGTTCGATTCTCAGCTAGAGTGTCTTCTGTGTGGAGACATGTGTGAATGGGCGTACCTTCGTTGAAGGTTGTGCATCAGGGCCGGCAACTCAGCACATAAAAATCTACTGCCAATCATTAGCGGACCGGAGTTCCACTGTGGCGACCCCTAACTGGGAAAAGCCGAAAGACACAACAACAACAGCAACCTATAGAAAGGATAGTCAGGTTACTGTGAATGAAAGATTTTTTGGATAAACACCTACATGGAAAAAATGGCCTGTTTTAAAAAGTGGAAATGTGTAGAGCATTCAAGCCTTGTGTTGGGCACATGTGTTCAGACAGGATGGTGTGCATTTGTCAAGATCAGGGAAGAGAATTTTTGCAGCAGATATTTTGCTATATTTGACAAACAGTAGCCAGGATTTGTGCCAGGTCGAAAATTTAACAGTTCACAGATAGCTACATTTGATGCATCTCTGCTGGTTGTTAATGCTAGGAGCATTAATAATAAAGTGTTTTTATTGGAAAATGTGCTATATTCCCACAAGATTGGTGTTGCTATTGTTTGTGAAACTTGGTAAAAAAACAAAGATTGGAAACCAATTCAGTCATGGTATAAATGTTTTTACTGTAACAGACATTCTAACAAAAAATCAGGTGAACGTGGTATGATAGGGATTAAAGATAGCTATGAGACCTGTGATTATTACATGTTCAATGATAACACCAATACTATTGACTGTGTAACTGTGACAATAAAGACAACCCTGGAGCATATAACAATTGTTGGAGTGTATGGACCACCAAAGTCAAGTGCAGATGACCTAGAGGAATTCATACATTTCTTAAATGAAACACAGGAGAGAAAAATAATATTAGCTGGGGACTTAAATTTGCCAGAAACAGACTAGAATAATACTAATTCAACAATGTTGGTGAAGAAATTATTCACAGAGTATATTCAGGCACAACAATTGCTTCAGACTGTAAAAAAATTACCAGGTGACAGAATATACTAGATATTGTTTGTGTTCCCAAAGAAATTACTGTAGCTTTAAGTCAAGTTTTATCACCATTGATGTGAAAAAATCATGGTGTTATTAAGGTTAATTTGTTGCTAGATAATTCTGCACAGAAGGTTAATTACAGATTACAGGGAAGCAAAACAGTTACTATGTAAAACTAACTGGAGTGAGGTGTAAGGTGGAAAAACTGCAGATGGAATGTAAAAAGTTTTGAAAGAGAAATTGTTTGAGTGCAAAAAGTAAAAAAATGTTTAACATCAGGATCTAGGCATGCAACATCAGGAGGTTATATTTCTATAAGAACAAGACATCTGATTAATGAGAGAGACAAAAAATATAAGAAATGGAAGAGAGGTCAAAGTACAACTTTGAAAACAGAAATAAACTGGAAAAAACAGATTAAGGATAGTGTTAAAAAAGATCAAGAAAAAAATTGAAGAAAATGTATATAAAGATATTGAACATAATAGGAAACCTTTTTATAGATACATAAGACGTGGAAGGAGTAAAGATACACAAATTTATAAATTGTGTGCAGATTCTAAAATTTATTCTCAGGCACAACAAATTATAGATATATTTACAAAATCTTATGCAAAACAGTTTGGCTCCACAAAAGGGGTGATAAGTTGTCCTAGTGACATCCAGGTGACAATACAAAACTCTCAGTAGAAAAAACGCTTTAATACAAAGAGCAGAGCTTTCGGACAAAATCCTTCATCAATACTCATTGATGAAGGATTTTATCCGAAAGCTCTGCTCTTTGTATTAAAGTGTTTTTTCTACTGAGAGTTTTGTCTTGTGTATTGGAGAGTTGGCATTTGTCTTTTGACATCCAGGTAACCCCAGATACAGGAATCAAATTAGATTATATTGAAAAAGAGTGGTGCAAACTGGATCCAAACTAAAGTGCAGGGAGGAGACGGATTTAGTAATAATGACCTGAGAATACTTCAGCAAGAACTTATACTACCATTATATCTATTATTCACTAGGTTATATAAATATGGAGAGATTCCTCAGGATTGGAGACATGCGCTTATTAAACTTGTCTTTAAGGGAAAGGGGAGTAGGACAAACCCAGAGTCATATAAACCCTTAAGTGTACTTTCATGTTGTGGAAAAATAATGGAGAAGGTAATATTGGATATGTTATTGTCAGAACTGGATAGACTGGGACTTGAAACTATATATCAGCATGCATATGTTGCAAATAGATCTATTACCACCTGTAATATAATGTTCTATAACAATATAATAACAGCTATGAATGAAAAATTGTGCTGTGATATAATTTATATAGCTTTAACTTCAGCATTTGACAGGGTCATACACGAAACACTGATCAATAAATTAATATAACTAGGTATTGATGTACTCTTGATAAAATGGATAGCTGTATGGCTTACAGATAGGACATGGCAAGTATCATACACCAACTAGGTTATAGTCAGGGTGTCCCCCAGGGCTCTGTCCTAGACCCTTACTTGTTTATATTGTATCTTTTAGACCTTACTTTTTCATCTGAGGTGTTCTACAGTCTATATGCTGACAACCTAAAATTGGGTAACCTGATTACAAGTGTTACAGATAAGGCATGTCTGGAAAATAACTTGACTAAACTGATCATTTGGGCACAGGAGAAAAATATGTTGATAAATACATCAAAAACTAAGCATATGAGATTTGGGAGACATAAACTGAAAGGTGAATATTTAATACAGCACACAATGATTGAAACTGTAGACTCATTTAAGGGCCTGGGCATATGGGTAGATTTAGCTATGAGTTTTTTCTAATCATATCAGCCAATTGGTTAATGATAGTTGTAGAACTACAGGCTGTATAAAAAGATTTATAAAGTCTAGGAAATCAAACATAATGAAGTAATTGTTTGTTAGTTACATTAGACCCAAACTTGAGTATGGAATAACAATAAGGAAACCCTATAAGAAAACAAGCATGAGTAAACTGGAAAGAGTCTTCTTCTTTTGGCTTTTTCCCAGTTAGGGGTTGCCACAGCGGATCACCTGTCTGCTCATGATTGGCAGTGAAATTTTGCAGTGTTGAGTTGCCAGCCTTCCATGGAAGGCACACACATGCACACACTCACACCTAGGGCTAATTTAAGTATCCAATCCACCTACAGCATGTATTTGGGATGTGGGAGGAAACCGGAGCACCCGGAGGAAACCCACGTGACCACAGGGAGGACATGCAGGCTCCGCACAGAAGGCACTCCAGCCAAGGATCAAACTGGAGAACCTCTTGCTGTGAGATGACAATGCTAACCACTGCACCACCATGGTCGCCCACTGAGCTGGAAAGAGTACAGCGGAAATATACCAAGGGCATTCATGGATATGAAAATCTAAGTTATTATGAAAAACTAAAATATCTGACCTTGTACAGTGTCTTATACAGATATCTAAAAGGAGATCTTATTCAAGTATATAGGGCATTTAGGGACAACCACCTCTGGGAATGTTTGGGTTTATCAAAAAGTACTAGAGAATCATCCGATAACCTGTGTAGATGATTCTATAGGAATGAAAAGTGTACTAATTGGTTATCTGACAGAGTAGCTGATGCATGTAACAGGCTACCAAATTACATTAAAGCAAGTACTAGTTTAGATATTTTTTAAGAACAGCCTGGACACTTATTATGGGAACAAGTGATTTGGTATATTGGCAAGCTAGAAGGGCATTGATACCCGTGCTTGAAATATTTGTATGTATGTATGAGTAATGAACTTCTTCAGGTACAATTAGTTCTCCATGTAATCATTTAAATACATGGCAAAAAATATAATTGGTTAGGACAAACATTTCTTCATGATTCAATAAAAAGTAGAAACTCTCCACCAATGAAAGATACCAAAAAACATCACTTCAGAACAAATAGGCTTTCTTCCTGTGATCATTAGGACTAGTGACTCATTCGTATTCCATTTACTCCCCTTCTTCACTTATTGGTTGAAACTAAACCTCCTTCTCCAATGAGATACTCAAAACATAACCCACATATTGGTGAATAACAAGAGCCTTAAGAGCTTATTGGTCCCCTATTCCTTGGATGACCTATCATTTTTATAGCCTTTTTCTCTTGTCCTTCTTCATTTTGAATTGTCCTCACTATAAAATCAAATTATGACATTCACCCACTTGTTTAAATTAAAATTAAATACTTGAAAAATTAAGTAAACTATTAAATAATTAAAAATTCTTCTTATACGACATTAAGCTTTTTCCTTTAATTCGAAGGTCTAACTCAAATTTGGAATTTTTGACTTTTTCGTTATTTGGTTAACACAGAATGACAACCTTCAATAATATACCCCAAAAGAGCTAAAACTGATTGGTAGAAAACAGCAACTTCTTAAAAATCATTGGTTCCTTATCCATTAACCAACCTATCGTTGTTATATGTCTTTTCCTTTCCTTCTTTGCATTAAATCATATTCATCTTAAAAACAAGTTCAAATATTTACCAACTTGTATTTATTAGAAAATACTTTTAAAATATTAAATACACCAGATGTTTATAAAGGGAACCAATTGTATTTTTCTGTCATGTCATTAAATTATTATATGGAAAACTAATTTTATCTGAAGAAGTTTGTTATTCATGAATGAAAGCACTAATTGTTTTTATTTCTATGTGATATTAATATTAAAAGCTGTGTTTTTTACTCTCCAACCTCGGTGCCGTGTTTTTTTGGTTTTAGTTTGAGCAAATTTTTAGTGATAGAAACCAAGGAACAAAGACAACAATGTATGGTTGATTGACTAATACCAATCAGGAATAGTAGGTGAAGTAAATAAGGGGGGCACTGATACAGTTAAAGAAGAAGAGGAAAGAAAAAGTGGGGAGGAAGAAGTAGAAGAGATGCTGAAGCAGGTAGGTTGTTTATAGCTAAGGAAAGAGTAAAAATCATTGTAATTATCTCTCAGAAGTGAGAATAGGGTAAGAAGTAAGGATTAAGTGGTTAGGAGTTTGGCTTGTTTTAAGGCAGAGGCTGAGCCATGAGTTTATTAGATGAGACTTCAGCTGGCTTTTAAAGGACTTAATGTGTAGTCTTGTTTAAGATATAGTACAATGTTCCAGATTTTTGATGCCTATTTGAAGTAATAGAAAGTTACTCTAATAAGAGTTTCTCTGTTAAGAGTGTGATGACCTTGAAGTCTTGTGGGATGGATGATATTGATATAAGGGCTGGACAGTTTTCAGGTTTATCTATGAGGCTGAGGATACTGAGATGGGAGTAAGACAAGTAGTGTAGTAATATGAGGCAGTGTAACTAATTCAGTGCCAGAGAATGATGGGTCCTGTAGGGAGATTGGTAGCAGATCAAGCTATCTTGTTCTGTTATTGTTTTATCATGTGTAGCAGGGAGGTTTGCAAGTCGGTAACTTTGTATGTAGAGTAGAAATGTGTGGTTAGACGGATGGTAGGCATGCAGAAACAGTTATGAAGATTTTTATTCTGCATAGGAAGCCTGGTTTCTGATGTGTTTTCTTGATTGTGCTGAATGTGGTAGTAAAAGTTTAGATTTTAATTTACACAAACAAAAAAAGTAAAGCCACAAGTGGAAGCCACAGCACAAGTTCAATCAATAAATGCTTTTGTTCTCACAAATATAAATCACTTCATCAGATAAAAAAAAATCTAAACTACATAATTAAACTCTACCATCCAATGGAAAAAAAAAAAACATTTACTACACACAGAAATATATTGATTAAACATATACTCATTAACTCATTCACTCTAATGGTGCTCTGGAAGTTTTCACTGTTAATTCCAGTGGTTGTGCCCTAAGCTTGATAGAATCAAATTATATCACATTTCAAACAATTGTATTATGCAACTGGAACCATAGGTGTTACTAAAGAGGTGTAAATGACAAAGCTTCAGAACAAACTCTTTTTATAGTTGTATTATTTGGGTTCTATTTTTTAAACTGGATTTTATAACTCACAGTAAACACAGTAACTATTAAGTTTGTTATATTTTGTAAACAACTTACAATATCTTAGCAACCACTCAAGTTACTTACATACTGTCAGCAGCAATTGTTTACCTGGCTGCGTGCTTTCATTGGTGCTAAGCTCTTCTGTCTGTGCTGATTGGTTGCCACAATATTAAGAGAAGCATGAAATTTATGACAATATAAGTAAATACTATATGAGCAATAATACTGTGGCCAGGATTCACAAAGCCTCCGTGTAAGAGTTAATAAGTCTTACACGGAGGCTGCAGTTAAACGGTGTGATGTCAGCATGCCATGCATATTCATGAGGGCATGCTGACTCACACCCTAGGCTAACACGGTCTGTGTAAGAAAGTAGGGGGCGTGTCCGCAGGGCGATCCCTGCAAAGGGACACGCCCCCAGAAGAGTCACAGTCCCGAAAGGAAACTCCCACGAGCGAGTCTGCGGAAATGTCAAAAAACACAACACCACACATGCCCCCACAGACTATAAACCCAACTGAAATGTAAAACGTAAAAATTAACAGTTTTTTTTATAATTTCAAAAATGTTTGCCTGTAATTGCACTCTTTTGCGCGGGTGTGCCCTTCGCTCAGCCACAGTTAGCAGTCAGTGGAAAAGCATATAAGATCTAAATATGCAAAGTAAACCAAAAAGCAATAGCGTAGTGGTAGAGACGTCGGCCAAAGAGGAGGTAGCCACGGTTCGAGCCCCACCAACATCATTTTCCATTTTTAGTGAAATAAGCACGAAACAATCCCCTGACATATATGTACATATATATAACTATAATTTAGGTAAAATGTAATGAAATGGGCCATGTATTTAGAAGAAATGTGATACAATAAAAAAAAAATAATTTTATAAGTGCCCATAGCTGAGCTACACTCTAACAAGCTGAGTATGACTGCCCGCAGGTGAGCATTGGTTTAACAAGTGTAATATGAGTGCCTGGAGTTGAGCATCGCTTTAACATGCTGAAACTGTGTGCCTGTAGCTGAGCTGAGCGTAATATGTGTGCTCATAGGAAAATGACGCGTAAACCAGCATAACCCGTTTGCGCGGAGCTGTGTACCACGCCAACAAGCTTACTGGCGGGCAACGTTGAGCAAGCTGTATCAAAACTGCCTTTACACAGACACACCTTCTAGCCTGTGTAGACACTCATAAAATAAAAAAAAGCAATGGCCAGGCTCGAACCCAGGATACCATGCACCGTAATCAAAGTACTGAACCACTAAGCCATGACAGTTGTACTGAGAAATGCAGTATTAGCATATATATAAGAATGAATGGAAAGAGAAGCATGACAAAGCAGGTTTTGTGAAGCTGATGCATTTCCAAAATGGCCAATCACAGATAAGTGAGGGAAAAATGGCATATATAAGCCCCATAGGCGGGAATACACAGCATAACTAATTGTGGAACCTATTTGCAGTCAGGATGGCAGGTGTAGGAGAGGGTAGTCACTTCCGAGCACAGAGGTGGGGTGTTGAAGAGTCCAAATATATGGTTTGGCTCCTTGTCCATGATCATGAGGCTCAACTCATGCAGGGCCAGGTCCTGTGGGGAGCGTACAAGGCTGAGGCGTGGGATTGGTTGGCACATGTTCTCACCAGTGCCACAGGCATACCAAGGACTGGTGAACAGGTCCGTCAGCACCATGCGGACCTGAAGAGACGAAAGCAGGACCAACTGAACCATTGGATCCATGAGGCCCGGCAAATGCCCAATGCCCCACTACTAAGTTCCATGTAATTATGTATGTAAGAAATTATCCTAGCTGATATAATGGAGATATATATTCCAATATTACTTCATTTATATTACAGCTGCAGGTGTGCGTTCTGCGAATCGGCGAGCCTATACTGATAGGCTGGTGCGGTTGCGCCACCAGGCAGGTTAGTAATTATTTTGCTGTAATTGTTATACAATATAAGTGGGACAGCTTGTAAACGAGTTCAGTGTAGTTACTTATTAATAAAGTTCAAATAACAGTGTAAGAGAGATTCTGCTAGTACTGTGTGATTAGATAAGTGATGCAGCCTGTAATCCAGAAATAAAAATTAAACAAGTCTGAAATAGAGATGTTCCACCTGTATTGTAATAGTAGATAACCTGCTGCAGGCTGAAAATTACTGCTAAACAATCTAAGTATAACACATGTGTGAAATACATCCCAGTTTAAAATCTGACACATGACACAAGTGAGTCTGTTGGAAAGGATTGTTGTAACCAAGTAAAACATGTTGATAAAGCCTAGAATTAAGTACCATCCTGAATTGTAAAAATAAAACAAGTGAGAGTGTGAGAAAGAGGGATGAATCCACCAAGAAAGTTGTAATAACTTCTGAATAAAGTATACTGCAGTCAGTACATAATGAAATGAATGAGACAGGCACAACCAAAGAGTGAAATGTGTGTAATAAAGTACTGAAGCTGGAATGTCTGTCCCACAATTTAGATATGTTGCTGTAAATCCCGAGCTTGTTTTCCTACTGTCCTACCCTCTTTGTGCCCCCTTTTTCACCACTTTCCTATCTCCCCATTTTCTTTTCTTTCAAAGAAATTAGCGCAGGTGTGCGCAAGAGTAAGCACTTTTAAGCAGTTTTAAGCGGGTATGTGCTTATGTGCACTTAGCTAAGCATGTGTGCGCAAAGCTAAGCGCCAGTGCGCATGCGTGAGCTCCACGCAAACCAGCGCTAACCCGCTTACAACTGCTTAAAAGTGCCTTAGTCAGTCAGAATGGCAAGGCCTGTAGTCTGCTCAGAAGCAAAATAAAATCCCACAGTCCGCCTCGACCCCAGGACGTGGGAAACACTAGTCTGCATGACTTACCACTAAGCCATGACTGATATGCAAGAACTTTGTACTGAAAGCAATATATCATGAAATAGTAGGACTGAATGTAAAGGGAATATAGGAAGGCTAATACACAAAGCTCTTCTTGTATCGTTACTGGCAATTCTTGTGAATCTCTAAAACATTAGTGTGGGAAGAGAAACAGCCATGCTAGTTGTTAGCTAGTAGCTATTAATGTGAAAGTAGCACCTTGCAAGCCACACACACTATCAGAGCAGGATAAACAGTACCATATTTGAATAGGTAAGAGGCCAGACCTCGCAACTGTGACTGATTTACAGGAATGTCCCTGATTTGAAAACAAATGTTAACTGTGCTCCACTGACTCCCTGTGAAATGTACTAACAGTATGCAGAAAGGTGTTTTAACCCATTTAATGGTAACTATCAATTACTGAATGTATGCACTACTTGCACGTCAGAAATGGTGTAGTAATACATATGCTCACAATACCCCACAGTCACAACTGCAGAATATCTGAAAAATATCACGGGTGTATCGCACTGATATGTACCATTCCCTGAGGCAGATAAAAGATACACCTGAGAGTATCTGAGGCCTGCTCAGCAGCAAAATCAAATACCCTTGTAGGTGTCAAGCCCCACACCTTGGCCGGACCAGACTGCATGCAGTACCACTCTACCACAACAAACATATAAGGAATTGCTGCTCAAAGAAATATAGCAAGCATTACAAGGTGTGAATGTAAATGGAAAATAGGAAAGCCATAGTAACACATTCCAGTAAAGACACCTAGCAGGCATGCAAGGAGTGAATGTAAAGGCCAAATAGTGAAGCCATAGCAACAAATTGCAAGAGCCACTGCTATATACCGGTTACCCCACAAGTCCCACAGGAAAGCACATACTCCCATTTAAACAGTATTAGTATTATTAGGTGTCAGTTAACATACACACTGAGAAGAATAAACTGGAGGAAGCACTCGTCAGGTTTCAGTACAACATGTATGGCAGTATCTACAACATAGCCTGAAATATGAGAGACATCCCAACCTTTACACTCACAGAACAGTGTCCACAGCATACCAGCATGGTCCCCACCTTGAAAATCTGAAAGGGCTACGCCTACCTAACATAGCATTTTATAGCACTGTCCTGAAATCACAGTGAGAACTGCAATCACCACACAGCATGTGCATATACTTACAAAAGCATCCTGTACTCCCAGTCCACACATGCAATACTTTCATTGCAACATCCGGAGGGAGAGACAGAGAGGGAGAGAGAGAGAGAGAAAAAAAAAACAGAAAACCAGATAAACAGAAACAGACACAGAAACAGCCAAAACATATATCAACCAGCAAGATAAGCAGCAGCAGGCCACCAGGCAGCAAGCCATCACATACAGCAGTAACAAACAAAGGTAATGTAAACTAATAATGTAATAGTCTACATACTGTGAACCCTCCATATGTGTTAGCAGTCTGTATCTATAGATATGAAGATGTGCATAGGGCAGGGGGCATACTGCAACTGTTAGTGAAGGCTGGACATACATATGTATGTGAAGGTTGCTATGTGCACATATCAATGTAGGTTGTAGTGCAACATACAATGTAGGTTGTACAGTAATGGATGTTTAGCAGTATGTTAGTGTGTGTATTTATATGTGTAAATAAAAAGGTATATATATATATATATATATATATATATATATATATTATATGTATGTATATTTATTTAGATATATATATATATATATAGATATATATATATATATATATAATATTCATATATGTATACATAGATAGAGAGGGATGTAGAGATAGATAGACATATATAGATAGATAGAATATGTATATACATATATATGTAATAGACACATACATATATAGATATATATAGATACATACACATATACAGACAGATATGAATGTCTACAGATATGTATGTATATGACTATCTCTCTCTCTCTCTCTGTCCCACCCCCTCTCTCTCTCCGTCTCTCTCTCTCTATATATATATATATATATATATATATATATATATATATATACTGAGAGAGGCACATGTGTGCAGATGTATTGCAACAGGTGCCTGGTAACAAAGGCATGGACTGAACACCAGTGTGGATACTGGAGTACCATACCCCATTCCAAAACACTTACACCACTAACCACCAGATATGTGGTTGCCTGCCTACTACTGCATGTGTCAGGAGGGAACATGGGAAATAAGTGTACAATAGCCTCTCCATTGATATTCACAGTGGCACACAAATCTTGTAATACCTGTACATGGTATGTGTCAGCAGACATGGTGTGTCAGCTATGGAAATGTAGGTCACTGTACATCTCTACACCTCACAATGACCTACACGGTATGTACCTCCCATGACAACTACAGAAATGGAGAAGGACATACTCATACCTAACAAACGGTGATAATGCCCTCAAACACATTACCCATGCAGAGTAACTGACAAGACCACAGAGCGCCTCTCATACTACCTACACAGAGGTTACCACTGCTGGATATACATAGTTAAGTCACACCCATAACAGTTGTCCAACAACCATGGTAACACCTCACAATATCCACGGCCTAAATGACCTATGTCTGTCATCCTTGACACCGCAGTAAAGAGCACATGGTGGAGGTACAGGTTCCTACCCACAAATAAGACATACCCTGGAGTAAACCACCCAGAATTAAGAAGCAAGGCTCCCCATTAGATGTCAGACATACCCCTGTTGAATGTTATGCAGATAGGTAATATGCCATATAAGTCACCCTGTGTAACTGTTTGAAAGGAGCAAGTACGATCACATTACATGTGTCACAAGGGGCAGGGTAGCATAACAGCATGCTGCTGTAGGCCCAGGGCCAATAGCATACTACCTACCTAAGACACAATGCACACACACATGTACTCATTGCAATACCAACTATGTGAGGTGGAATGAGTGTGCCACTGACTGTGTGCAAGTTCTGTAATGGTGTGAATGCTCAGCATGACTTTGTGTCTGTCATGGTAGTGTGTGTCCTTGGTGTGTGGCCAGAGAAAGATGTGTCAGGTATTGGAATACAAACATGATACATTGCCATATGTTGTGCTGTGGTTCCCTGTATGTGACTGCGGTGTAGGTAGGGTTATGGCAATAAAGAGTAGGGTACATTACCAGTGAAATATGTACTGTGCATTGCATGCAGTGCATGGGTTGAGAATGTTCCCCATACATTACCTTGATACAAACCCCCAGTGTGAGGTTGTGCATTGGACCTGAAACAGTGTGCCGACTGTTGGAGTATACTAGTTTGTTGTATGGAGTGTGCCAGGTACTGTCACACAGTTGTTGGCTGAGCACTGATATGTGGTCATTTACATGTGTATCCTGCAACAGACAGACAGATGCTATATATGGCAGCTCAGTGATATCACTACAGTACATTATTATGTGTGCCATATCACTTGCTGACATTTTTTTTTTTTTCCTTCCAGGGCAATGGTGCACCAGCGCAACCCCACCTAATCTGCTGCAGAGGAAGAGGAGATACACCAGAGCATGGTGCAGGATTTCGCAATACTCTTTTCCCACACCAGCCAGAACCAGCAGGAGAGGGCTGCACTGTGGCAAGAACTTGTCCATCGGGTAAATGACATAGGCATGCATAACCAGACATATGAGCAGGTACGCCATCACTGCAGTGATTTAATTAGAAATGTCCGTCAGCGTGAGTCTGATATCCACAGGCAACAGCTTGCCACAGGTGGTGGGGTGGCTATACACCCCCCCCTCACCAGACTGGAGGGGCTCCTCCTAAGTGTTGTGGCTCTAGCCCAACAACAACAACATCAGCACACATGTGTAATGATGGAGGCTCCAGCATCAGGGCTTGGAGCGTGCAGGTAACATGCCATATGTATAGTTGACTGTTCTCTACACTGGTAGTTTATGCATGTGTGAGGTGTGTACTGTGTTTGTAGCTGTTATCCTGGTAATTATTGTGCAAGAGTGATATTCTCAATATCAGCAGTAGACCTGTGAAAGCCAACTGTTGTACTACTGAACTGTATCATACTCACAGTATCATTGGCACAGTTGTGCCCACTGACAATAAATGTCTTATTTGTGCAGGTCCCTCTGGTGTAACAGCAAGGCAGCCAATCCATGCTGGTGAGTGTGTAATAACAATACCTTTAATACTCTTGATACTAATAGTAATAATACCCTCAAACAGTATTGCTATGTGTTTGATTGCAGGTGTGTTTGTGTCTGTGTGTTGGTATCTCACATACTGAGGAGTGTGCATGTGTGCCTGTGTGCATGTGTGCATGTGCACCTGTGCACATGTGTGCATGTGTGCATGTGTGCATGTGCGCCTGTGCGCCTGTGTGCATGTGTGCATGTGTGCATGTGTGCATGTGTGCCTGTGTGCATGTGTGCATGTGTGCATGTGCGCCTGTGTGCATGGGTGCATCTGTGGTAACATTGTGTACACATTGTAAACTGTGTTTCCTGTCTTCCTCTCACAGGTTCTGGTGCTGCTCTGGTGGTGTGCAGCAGGGAACCTGAATCCACTGCTGGGGATAGTGATAATGATGATACCTGTGTAATGGCACAGGGAGGTGTGCCAGGGTCCGTTGTTGGTCAGCCAATCGACAGTACACAGCTGTCAACCCCATCAATGTGCACAGTCATCCTGCCAATACATCCATTGTCACCAATGTCCCTAGGTGATGGACAGGATACAGTGGGCATTGACCAGGGTAATGTGGAATCAGTGACACATGCATCCCTTCACAGCAGCCATGGCCAGAGTTCTGACATGGTACCACAAAGGCAGATGTTCAGGGGTTCTCGTGGGAACATCCTTGGCCGTACTGCCCCTGTCAGACATGCCCACAGAGGTCTTTCAACCTCAGCTATGTTCCGGGCTGTAATGCAGGCACAGTCATGTAGGGAACGGTACACCAGACAGGGTCTGAGGGAGTTGAGAGCACATCGCACTGCTATGAATGACACTATGCATTATGTTGCGGCTGCCATCCGTAATTTCACCGAGGTCATTGACAGACCTTGGGGGGACACATTAGATCTGTTCTACAACTACATGTCCATGAGCCAGGGCAATGCAGAACGGTAGAGGCATAGATGTGGACGTATGCCAGCAACAGCAGCAGCTGGCAGTCATCGCAGACGACAACAAACCAGCGGCCGCTCCCACAGTGCCAGTACCAGCCCCAGCAATGCTGGGTCTGTGCTGTCATCAGACTGCCCCAGGAGACCATGTGCACGTGGCTCTGGACAGTCCCAGCAGGGACCTGTCTCCAGTCACCAACCAACTGCTTCTGATGACAGTACCCAGTCTGGCTTAGTACCTGATACTGTCCGTAGCACCCCTGCCAGGCACAGGTACCATGTCTGTGGCCAGAGACAGTGATCTGTATGACCTGGCAGGTACAGTCTGTGGCTGTCCACAAACACCCGTATATGGCAGCCACGAGGTGGAACTGTGTCCATGCATACACACATGCATAATGCTAACACCTAGGGCTAACACATACACGCACACACTGCATCAACATATCCCCATCTTGTACTGTTGTCTCTCACTAACACACACACACATACATGTCAATTGGTTGTATCAGTGGCAGACCCAGGCATACCAAGTACACACCCTGTACATATAATGAAACTGTGCCACCTCCTGCAATCTGTAACATCGATGCAGGCACAGTTTAACATGGTGCTGATGCACAGGGTGACTACATAGAAGTGTAGTAATATTATCATGTTGTCAACAGTACAGTGTAATGATATCATTGTGGGTATATCCCAGCATGCCTGATGCAGTAACAGTATAATTGTCATTGTATTGTTTGGTACACCCATAGTAATTGCCATAGTGTAATGTCTGCACATCTTTGCATACTGGTGGTAAGGCTGTAAACAGAAGGCCACCTACATAGGTAGCACAGGGGATAAGAAAATGGAAGTAATGATACTCAATGATGGACATTTAAACCGCAAGATGCATGCAGTCTAAACTCTACTCTGCATGGAGGATGTTGATATCTGTGCAGTAATACACAACACGTTCAAGACTCCCAAGAGCACCCTAGCACTACCAGGTTACACCTCATACCATGCTTGACAGCCCCAAAAACACAGAACTAACTATGACAGGAGGGTGAGTATCATTAAATGTCAAGGATACTGTGGTGGCAGGACAGGTAGCATGGATCCTACTAAGTTGGGAACTGCTGAGTGAGGGCTCAGTGTGTGTTATTCTAAATGTGTATAAGTTCAGGTTTATGCACTTGGGCTTCAGGCCAGTTATTTTACATTACGAAGGTACATGGTCTGCCCTCTTGTGGGAGGAAAGGCTGGACCCTGCCCGTCTGACCTGTGAATTTCTGGCTAAAGGCTTATAGTGCCTGCATATTTGCATTGTTTTTTACTGGAAGTGGTACACCTTGTTTGCTGTAGCATAGACTAGATCCAGGTCTGCTGAATGTAGCTTTGTTTGTATGCTTGTTTGCTTGTTATTTCCCTGAAACACTAATTCCACCTGAAATGCAGCCTTACAGCGCCTCTGTGGATCTCTAGTGACATCTGTATTGCTTACTGTACTTATTTCCATGTTTCACTTGACAGAAAATCACTGTTTGTCATGTTTGCATTTAAGTTACCTGTAACACATTGCATATGAGTTACCTGGCACTTGCTCACTAAAGCATTTATATATGCCAGCACTAACAAATTAAAAGCACTACATCCTCACAAACTCACCTTGAGTACCTTGTTCCTCATTGGCCCTTTTTGTTGTTAATTATTAATGAATTCCCAATACTATTCTAGCATGTCCAAAGGTCAGTTGTCAATCTCCTCTCTGGTCCAGCTGGTGAATCTGGGAATCATGAGGCAATGTTACAACTGCCTCATGTACACAGACAACCCTCTCCCCCTCCCATAAACGTCCAACACATGTCAGAGATGCAACCATATAGCCAAACTGGAGGCTAAGATCTCTCACCTCAGTACTGGCAAAACCTGTCAGGTGGAGAAGGAAACTACAGTCACTACAATACCAGTCTCACATAGACCTACCACCACAGCAATCCAAACACATAAACACACAAAAACATACTCAGAGTCTCTAAATAAATTCCTGCCTAAGCAGCAGACACCTCCAAAGCAGACACACAAGCAACAGCTACCCCAGAACACAACACGTGCAACACATAGCTCATAAAGCCAGTGTGCCAAACAGTCACAGCCCGTAAGGCTAAACAACACACCTGATACACTTGTAATAGGTGCCTCTATCATCAGGTACACTGAGGTCCCGCTCAGCAGGCTGAACAAGGAGAAGTTCACGGTGAGATGCCTGTCGGGCACTATGATCCACCACATAACACAAGCACACAGGTCACTCCAAGGCATGTACAAATATGACTCAGTCATTGTCTGTGCCAGTTTGAATTACCTGAGACGTACCTCCCTGGACTACATGATAGGAGACATAGAGGAGCTCTCTGAGCATGTGGCACAGGCTGGTATGACCCTGACCTTGAGTAGCATCTTACCCTCACCAAGAATGCTGCCACAATATGAAGACAGGATGATCAATTTCAACAATTGGCTTATGTTTCGATGTCATTCAAAGGGGATCCAATGCCTGTCAGCGTGGGATGACATGCTTGACAAGCCACGATGCTTTGCTAGGGATGGCTTGCACCTGTCACCCATGGGCTTTTAGATATTGGCAAAGGCTCTTGCTACCCACATAGTGCCTTTTTTAGGCAAGGCTCAAAAGACAAAGCCACCTCCATAGGTATCACAAGGGATAGGAAACTAATAGTAATGCTACTCAACGCCAGCAGTGTAAACTTCAAGATGCATGCACTGGAAACTGTCCTTAGCATGGAGAACATCAATATTTGTGCAGTAACAGAATCCTGGTTTAAGGCTCCCAAGTGCACCCCAGCACTGCCAGGTTATACCTCATACCATGCTTGTCGGCCCCTAAACTTGCACCGAACCAGAACAGGAGGGGGAGTATCCAAAATCATCAAAGATACACACATCTCCAGGTTGGTGGCACAGCACAAAGCATCAGAGACTATCCATGTGCAACTAACAGTGGGTAAAACTGCATTCAAGTTCATAGCCTGGCACACACCACCCTCCCATACCCAGGAAACCCACTTGGCCTTCCTGACAGCACTGGAAATATGAAGGTCTCTCCAAACACCATTATATCGGTGGACTGCAACTACCCAAACATAGACTGGGAGCATTACTCTAGCTCCAACACCCTAGCTCAAAGGTTCCTAGCATTTATGCACTCAGTTGCTATGGAACAACTTGTTACCACTCCCACAAGAGGGGGAAACATGCTGCACCTGATCATCAACAACATGTGGACTATATGCTGCAGACCAGACGTGTATCCCTTGCTGGTAAGATGACACCATAGACTACTCTCACTGTATATTCACATACCAAATGCAGCCCCTGCACAGAAAACCACAGTCATAAAGTTGTGTAATGCAAATTCCATGTATTCACATGAGGCAGGCTTCAGACATGGGAACTATTTAAGGTCACAGGTACATATGTCTATGTGGCACACACATACCTCATGTGCATTGACATTACTGATATAATCTATGTCGTACAATATTAAGAGCAACACCCCTCACACATGGACAAACTGTGTGACAATAAAAAGCATGGTGGTTGTAGGATTCAACCCCCTACCTAACTATGTTATGACACTTGAGAAAGAGACACATTAGTAGTGCACGCTATTTGCATTACTGGGAGGTTTCCCTTCACCTGCTGTACTTATAGGGTGCTGACATCATCAGTGTTTAGAAAGAGGAATGTGCATCATGTAGTGTGTTCTTCTAGTTGTCAAAAGGAACATGTTTTTCACACAGGATTGCACACACACTAACCCCCCACACCCAAACACACACTGAGCATTTGTAGGATTTAACCCCCTACCTAACTATGTCATGGCACTTGAAAGAGATGCAGCAGTAGAACATACTATTTGCATTATTGGGAGGTTTTCCTTCTCATGCTGTACTTATAGGGTGCTGACATCATCAGTGTTTAGAAAGAGGAATGTGCATCATGTAGTGTGTTCTTCTAGTTGTCAAAAGGGACACGTCTTTCACACACACACTAACACCCCTCATCTAAACACACTCTGAGCTTTTGCAGGATTCAAACTCCTACCTAACTATGCTATGACACTTGAAAGAGACGCCGTAGGAGAGCGCGCTATTTACATTACGGGGAGCTGTTGCTTCTCATGCTGTACTTATAGGTTGCTGACATCATCAGTGTTTAGAAAGAGGAATGTGCATCATGTAGTATGTTTTTCTAGTTGTCAAAAGGGACGTGTTTTTCACACAGGATTGCTCACACACACTAACCCCCCTCGCTCAAACATACACTGAGCATTTGCAGGATTCAAACCCCTACCTAACTATGTTATGACACTTGAAAGAAACGCAGTAGCAGAGTGCGCTATTTACATTACTGGGAGGTTTCTTTTCTCCTGCTGTACTTATAGGGTGCTGACATCATCAGTGTTTAGAAGGTGGAATGTGCATCATGTGGTGTGTTCTTCTAGTTGCCAAAAGGGACATTTCTCTTTCAAATAGAATTGCACACACCCTAACCCCCCCCCCCCCCAACCACACATACACTCAGCATTTGCAGGATTCCAGACCCTACCTAACTATGTTATAACAGTAGCAAGCGATGCATTAGCGGAGTGCGCTATTCGAATTACTAGGTATCATTTCTTCTCCTGCAATATTTATAGGGTGCTGACATCATTATTTATAAAGAGGTATGTACATGTATTACTATCCGGCAGTAAGGGGGATAGCATATATATGCATTAACTTTGCAGAGGCACAGTAGCCTACTGTACTGTGGAGGCAGACGCCAAATACACTCTGGATAGGCTTATGTATTCCCTAGGGCAAACAGCTTATTATTGACCTCTACAGCCATATGTTTAATTGTCAGATGCACAATATTTGTTGCTGATAAACTGTTTGCAGGTCTTTATTGCCATAGCTTTCCCTATTTCTATGAACAACTTGTGTATCTGTGGAAGTTGTTTGAATATGAGAGGGATCCAGTACTTTACCTATGTCTCTGTTGTCATTTAACTGCATGCACTGGGCAGATTGCTGTATTGTGGGAGGTTCCTGGATTAACACATACAAATGCCAGATATGTGTGGGCAACTGCTGAACTGAGACATGGCCTAAGTGTGTGAGCATGCCCAGTTCATGCTTTACATGGCTTGTTGCATGACATATGTCTCATTTATCAAAGTGAACGAGCATGCCCAGTGTGAGCTTTCCATATGTTGAGATCTGAGGTCCTCCACATTTGTGGTTGTGTGTGAACTTCATCTATATTTCACATGTACAGTTGTGTGTTGGAAGTCATGTTGTGTTCTTACTGCCCAACTGATTAGTGTCTGAACCTAACAGGGATTATGCTGTGCCTGCATGGTTTCCATGGGATAGTTTGCATACAGTTGTCAACATCCTTTCATACTGACCAAACACTGTACTATCGTATAGTGTACTGGTTCAGTACTTTCACTGTGGTGGACAGTATCCTGGGTTTCAGTCCTATCACTGCTTTAAATATTCATAGTGAGCACAAAAGACTGATTAAGGGCCAGTTGTGCAGATACGACCATGTTGCATTTTGTTCAGATATGGACGACTTAGACCAGGATTGTCCAACATTGGTAGTGTATTCCACAACTTGGGTGGACATTGACAAACACTAGCTATGTATCCTAGGCCATATCTAATGCTAGTCAGAGAGTGTGTTTCTCCATCAACACACATTTTAACTGGAGTTTGCCATGACATATTTCAAGGTTACTGTACTGTGCCTCTGTCTACCTGTGACATACAAGTGATAGCCAGGGTAAACTTACCATCTCCCATCCACTCATCAAGATTCCTCTTGAAGAGAGTCAATGAGGGACTCTCTGGCTAACCTGTACTGGGAGTTTACTCAAGAGTGGAGGGAGCTTCTGGGTTATGGATCAATCAGTACAGCATGTCCTATTTATGTCAGTGCTGGGGTTCAGGTCTCTCATGTGCATAGGTCACTAGCATTCAGATTTTACAAGGTGCCGCATGTTCATTGATTCCAGCTTGGACATGGCTTTATACATCAGGCACAGATCACCTCTGGCCAGGCAGTATGGCACTGTGTGGAGCTGCAGTTTGTTTAATCAGGCAACACATGGCATCTGTTAGAGCGTTTTGATCCTCCTGGTGAGGTACTTTTGGGGTCTTTCCAGTTGATGCAGGTGTCTGCTAAGGTACATCCCACAAGGGTCATTGTATGCAATTGTGAGGTTGATGATGGATGACTGGAGAGGCACGATGACCTCCCTGATCTAGATGTGCATAACTTCATGATTAGGTGGGTATATGGTATGTTTCTGTAACCACTACGGCCACATGGTTGTCACATATCTATCAACTTGTGTCCCCAGGTCTCTTATTACTCCTAAAGTACTTCATGGGTTAACACCTATGTGGTAATTGGTGGGCACGTACTGTTTTTCCAAAGGGGATGACTATACATTATTCTGCATTTAGCTTGATGACATGGCTGCGGCACCAGTTGTCTGTTTCTATGTGGCCCTTTTGTAGTATGCTTGTATCAGCTGGAGGGTCCGATATGGTGAGCAGTTTGCATTCATCTGCAAACCTGTTCAGACACAGTCCTTCCATGTTGGCCTGTACCTATGGGAAATATATACCAAACAAGAGAGGTCCCAGGACTGAGCCTTGTGGGATGCCAGTTGTAGCTGGTTTGTAGTCTGACATGGCTGCAGCATTTCTGACCATGTCTGTTCTGTCCTTGAGCTGGTTTGCAACCCATCTACTTGAATAAGGGTTTATATTTAGGCTGGTGAGCTTATCTGTAATGAACAACTGGGGTATTGTATGGAAGGCTTTAGCAATGTCCAGATAGGCTGTGTGGACCACTTTCCCCTCATCAATGGCCTTGGTGCCTGTTTCACATGAGTCAAACATGTTTAAGGGGCAGGATCTGCCCTTAAGAAAGCCACACTGGGTAGGGTCCAATGTCTGTAGTTACCCAATATCTTTATTTCTGGGGTCCATGATGATCCTTTCCATAACATTGCTGACCAAGCTAGTCAGGATTCTGGGGTGATAGTTTGCAGTATCCATTCAGGCACCACCTTTGTGGAGAGGGACCACTGTTGCTGTACACTGCTCTTTGGGTACATATCCTGTGGTAAGACTGAGAGTGAGCGGTAGTGCTACTTGGTGTTCCATTCTTCTTAGAGTTCTTGTTGGACACAACCCAGGACACCATCTTGTACCATTGATGCTGTGTGGTTTGCTTTGAAGATGCTGGCTGTTACCTCAGCATCTGCAATGTCAGGGGGTCAGTACTCTGCTGGGATAGATATTTGGCATTTTGGTGGTGGTGAGGAGTTTGCACTGAACCTGTCAGGTTGGATGTTGGCAATGTGTGTGGGTTTGGTGTATTGTTTGTGATATTTGAGGAATGCAGAGCATATCTGTGAATTCCCACCAAGGTTCCTACCATCAGTTAAGAGAGCTGTATGATTATCCTTCGTGTCCTGCACAATTTGTATCATCGTAGGTCCATAGGTTCATACTAGGCTATCTGCCCTGGGCATTTTTAAGCCTAGCCAGACTGTGTGTGGCTTTCACCACCCCTTGCAATGTGGATATTATGCCCATTTATGGTTTACTTTACTAGAAGTGACACAGAGATGACCCCCAGTGTAAATCTACAATCTCCCATGCACTCGACAAGATTTCTCTTGAAGAGTGTCGGTGAGGGGCTCTGCCTAACATGGACTGGGATTCTGTTCCAGAGTGTAGGGAGCCTCTGGGTTATGAATCTGTCCCTCCAGCACATCCTATTTATTTATGTGTTGATGCTCAAATCTCTCACTCTGGTGTCTCTGCTGGATCTGGATTTTTTTAAGTGGAGCATGTCCATTAATTCTGGATTGGACATGGTCTTGTACATCAGGCATATATCGCCTCTGAGTGGGCAGTATGCAACTGAATAGAGCTGGGGTTTCTTCAGCCGGGCAGCAGATGACAAATGTTGGAGACCCTTTATCCTCTTGTGAGGTATGTTTGGGGTCTTTGTAACTGCTGCAGGTGTCAGGTAAGGTGCATCCCAAATGGGGCATTGTGCTCAATTATGGGCCTGATAAGAGAAGAGTATAGTGGCACAATGACCTCTTTTGATCTAGATGTGCATCCTTTCATGATAAGGTGGCCAATATTGAAGGTCTTTCTAGCCACCTTGGCAATGTGAGTGTCACATGAGAGGTTACTGTCCACTTGTGTCCCTAGGTCCCTGATTACTTCTTCCATACGTAATGGATTACCACCTATGTGGTAATTTGTGTGTACATTGTTTGGTATTTGGAGAGACATTCATACCCTGCAGTGTCTTCAGGAAGGCTGAGTGGGGTTCCTGGGTTTGGGAGGGTGGTCTGTAGCAGTCTGCAAACTGGGAGGTGGTTTTAGCCACTGTTACTTGCCCATGGATAGTCCATGCTGCTTCTTGCTGTGGTACCAACCTGGGGGTGTGGTTATCCTTGACAATTATTGATAGCCACCCTCCTATTGTAGCTTGTTCCATGTTTTGGGGCTGTAAAGCATGGTATAAGGTGTAACCTGGTAGTGTTAGGGTGTTCTTGTGAGCCTTGACCCAGGTTTCTGTTACAGAACAGATATCAACATTCTCCATGCTGAGGAGAGTTTGGACTGCATGCATCTTACAGTTTAGACTTCTGGCATTGGGTAGCATTACGTCTAGGTTCTTTTCCCTTGTGCTACCTATGGAGGTGGGTTTGTGTTTTGAGCCTTACCTATTCAAGGCACAGTGGGGGTGACAACAGCCTTTGCCAGTATCCAAAAGGCCAGGAGTGAAGGGTGCAGGCCATCCCTAGCAGGTGGTGCATCATGTCTTGCTCAGCATGTCATCCCAGGCTGACAGGCATTGGATCCCCTTTGACTAACAGCAATACTTCAGCCAATTATTGTAATTGATCATCTTGTCTTCATATTGTGGCATCATGCTTGGTGAGGGTAGGATGTTAGTCAGCGTCATCAAGTTTGCATATACTAGATGGTGTTACATTGCTTAACACATGGCAATCATGCCTCAGGTGGTGCTGCAGGGCTGCCTATGTTGGATGCATATACTACACTCCCTGTACATGTTTGGAAGCAGGTTGTGTCAACTTAGGCATCCTTTTTACTATATGTGTGAGTCAGAGAGAGGTATCATTCCCAGGGTTCCTACTGAGCCAGTGTTTGTGCTATGCGTTGCCTCTTTGCCAAGGCCAAGGCATACTGGGCATGCCTCCTCCTGCCTACTGGGGCAGGCTCAGGTAGTTCCTCCTCCGAGTCATGCTCTGCCTGTGATGGCCTTGGCAATGGTGGGGAGCTGTTTGGCCCGGCCCTATGCTGGTCCTGCTGCAGCTGTTTTTGCAGAATCATATTATGTAGCATAGCACATACCATGACAATTTGGGTACATGTAGTTGGTGAGTGCTGCAAGGGTCCACCAGATGTGTCCAGGAACCGGAACTGTGACTTGAGCAGCCCAAACACACGCTCGATTACGTTTCGTGTTTGTGCATGTGCCTCATTATGGCATTCTTGTTCAGGTGTGTGTGCATTTCTGATGGGTGTCATCAGCCACGGTTCCAGTGCATATCCAGAATCCCCCACTAAGTGACCATGTGGGATGTCCCCATTGGCAAATGCCTGGTACAGCTGCGTCAGATGCCAGATATGGGAATCATGGTAGCTTCCAGGGCAGCCAGCACACACATTCATTATTATGCCCTGGGCATCACACACGACCTGGCAGTTGATAGAGGGGAAGCCCTTGCGGTTAATGTAGGCCCTACCCCGCTCACCAGCTGGTGCTTTGATGCGTATATGCGTGCAGTCTATTGCACCCACTACCTCCGGGTATTCCGCTATTTGCTGGAAGAGACACATATTGCTGGCCAATACCTCATGGGAATTGGGGAAATATACATGATCTCCGACATGTGCTGACATGGCATCCAGGAACTGGTGCGGTACCCTGGATGCTGATGCCTATGAGATCCCCATCATATCACCAGTTGGTCTCTGGAAGGTACCTGTTGCAAGTATTCTTAGGCCAACACATACCTTGGTTTCAACTGGGATGGGTTCCCCTCTGTTGGTTCTGTGTGTGAGGCGTGGCCTGCACAGCTCAACAATTTGCTGCAGGAGGTCTCTGTCCACTCTATAGTGCTCCACTATCTCCAGCTCATGTAACCCCTGGTAGGTGACCCTGGGCCTGTACACTTTTCTCCGTCTCCTCACTGTGGGTTGTCCGGCAGCATTTGCATTGTCACCACCCTCAGCAAGTCACATATGTCTCCTTATAACAGCTATGGCAGATCCTAGCATTTTTGGTCTGAGTGAAGCTTTTTCAGTTTTCACTTCTAGTAGCTTACTCCTCTGTTGCAGTGTCTCTTGAGAGAAACATACTGCACTGCTGTTTGCAGAGTTTTAAGTGCTGGGCTGGGCTAGTGTTCTGCCTGTGTAATTGCCTGCTTCTGATTGTTTTCACCTGCTAGCTCTACCAGTATTCCCTGCTAGCTTCCTACTATTTCTCCTGCTTCCTTTTTCCTTTTTGTTTCCTCAGGGGGGAACAATGCGCATACCAGCGGAAACACGCTCACAGTAGCTAACACGTGCGCACACATGCTTACACGGACTAGAATCTGCTTATTCAGGTTAAAATGCACGCACACCAGCGCAAACAAGTTTAAAGGTCTTTACACAGGCTCCTAATTGGCTACTCTGCCTTAAACGCATGCACTTGCGCTTACACGCGTGCACTCTGTCTTACTCACGCCTCCCGGGGCACACACACGTGCATGCACACCCAGCAAGAAACTTTGGTGTTATCCATAGTGTACACCTTCCATTTCTTGGCTTTCCCATGCCTATTTGTTGACACTCCTCTTTCCATGATGTGTGACTGACATCTTTCACATGCCACTTTGCTCCAATGAGCTTTATTTCTTTCTGACATTCCCCCTGTAATGTCACCTATCTTCTGCTCTCTTACTCCCCTTATCCAACTCTTACACTACACGGAATGTGCTCATTTGCTATGTGACAGTGAGATTCACTATCCTGCCATTCATTTACATAGGATTGCCTACTAATGCTTGGTTACATGTCTTACACTCAGCTTCCCCCCTTAGCAACCACTACTCGGTGGCCATGTTGTTTTCAGTCTGCTATTCCCTACATTCCCTACATTATAAATTCATGCATTGCATAAAACCCACATTTGTGGGTTTAAAACTTTTATTTTTAGGTTTTTTTATAGCGCAGCCTGTTTGCGCAGCACTGCGCTATGTTTATGTTTTATTTTATTTTTGCATCGGGTTACATTGCCAATGGCCACATATTTGGCCATTGGCATGCTGCCTGGTACATATGCACTCTTTATTTGGAGCTGACAAGGCTCCATTGTATTATTTGCAGAACCGTACTCAGTTGTCAACTGAGTACATTTCTGCAGATAACACGACTCTTACACGGGATGGTTTCTGCTTTGTGGATTGCTAAACTACCTCATTTGCATGCCTTTCTGCTGCAAGTGAGGTAATTAGCTGGTCTCTTACACGGAAATACAGGCTGTTCCTGGATCGCTATGGCTGCATGGAGTCTTACATGACTCTTAGACTCCGTGCACGCCATCATGAATCCTGCCCAGTATCCTGACCAGCTCTAGATGGAGGCCAAATATCAAGGGAGTTGGGCTTGCTATTATGTAAGAATTAAGATGAAATCTTGCAATACTTTGTATATAGCATAGTTTTAGAATTATTAATGCAAATATGAACAAGCAATATTTGATGCCTTGAGGAGTCAGTAGGATGTAATTACAGATACACCTAGAGGCATCACACAGCTGTAATAAATTAAAAAAGTGAAGTTATAATGGTTTTACATAATTATATTTAATGTTTTAAATTCTTTACATTTTTTTTGTCAGTTTTCTAAGAATTTCAATGTATTTTAGTGAGTATGCATTAACAATTGAATTTTTGTGTGTAGTAAATGTTTTTTTCCACTAGATGATATGGTGGTTATGCAGGAAGTTTTTTTTTTTTTTTTTTTTACTGTGGCGACATTCTTTGTTTGTAAGAATGAAAATGCTTATCAAATAAATTTGTGCTGTGGCTTCCGCTGTTGGCTTCACTTTTTTCTTTATTGATTTTGGGAAAGTTCGTGTTTTGTTTCTGGTTATTTGTATGTATTTTTCATCAGAGGAAGGTCATTGGATTTGCATGGGAAGGGTGAGTGGGGAGTGTGTGAAGTTTCAACACCCACTGTTCCTGTCTCATTCTCTTATGAGATTTGTGTTTTGATGGGAATCATCAGTCAGTAGTCTGCTAAACTGGATGGTATTATCAATTTTCTGCATGAGTTATCTGGTCAGCATGCTGATAATACACAAGGTGACTGCACTTTGGCACGGAATACACTGGATTTAACTATTCACCCATTGGCTGGTTCGTTTTCTGCATCTGTGCTTACCAAAGTGGAACACAAGCAGGAATTGCAGAATGAAAGTCAGGGTAATACTTCGAATGCTAACACTAGGCCTGCTAAGTGTGGTGCTGAACTAAATGAATGGTTTTCCAGATAATTTCACTTTACAAAAGGTGTGAGTGCTGTTTCAGTAGATAATTCTGGTACTCTAAGGGGAAAAGATTGTTAAATTTGAAAAGCTGCTTTCTAAATATAGGTGTCTTCAGAAGGATAATGCCTTTTCTCAGGGCAGTTTTTCAGCTAAGCATGTTTCAAAAGGCTTACTTATCTATAAGTATCCCAGTGGTTTGATGGAGGGTTCTACCCTCCATGGAAAATTGTTGCAGCTCTTTCATTGGATGAGTCTAAAGCTGATGGGTATGATTGCACAAGACAATGAAAGAGAAATGAAGAGTTTGGAGGAATCAAACTGCTGAAGGAAGAAATCACAAATGATTTGCAGTTTCCTTCTTTACAGGATTCTTTTCCACAGGTTTTTCAAAAGGTTGATAGACAATGTGAAGTTATTAAGAAAAGTTAAGAAAAAATTCAGCAAGGGACAATGGAGACTTTAGAAAGAAGACAGTCCACCCTTGTCCTTTGAACATTGTGTCACCTTGAAAGGGGATATTGAACACTGAGCAGGATATTGAGAGTAATGAAATTAATATTATAGAAACATCAACAGGGAATGATTTTCTTTTTGGCAATGCCCCCCTTCACTACTTGCAATCTTACAGGACAATATGAGCAGGTTGTAAAGATCTCAGAGGAATTATCATCAAAATATGGCCCAAACATAGAGTGGGACCCCCATAATCGACCAGTGAGAGAGGAAGGGGAAAGGGCCGGTGATGGTGACGGTATGTGATACCTCTAAGTCTCCTATTGTCTCTCAAGGTGCTGTTTTTATTTTTAATGAATATAAAATTTACAATTACATTTACATGGGCGGTATAACTTTATATGGTGAACTACTCAGTAAAGGCTTTAAGTTTATTCCTTCTCTGTGATTTAGCCTCATAGGGCATTTACAGGAACTAAAATTATTTTCATGTTAATTGAACTTAATCATGTGGTTTAAAGACAATGTCGATTAACAATTTTCGGATAGTCTTATGCAGGGCTGGTATGTAAATACCCTCACTGGTGTCCTCTCTAGTTACCATTGAGAGGGTGTATGAAAGGTATTTCAGACTGTTAGCACCACAAGTTCAGAACAAATATTTTAATTTATACCCTGATGAGATAACTTTAATGCATGATTTAAGCATTAACATGTTGGTAAGGGAAATGAAGCCTGGCAAAAATGGTGTGGTTGTTATAATGGAAAGTCTTCTGTACTCGCAGAAAGTGTAGCATTATTTAATTAATGGAGACTTTTTTACTCTTGTGACTAACAATAAGATGACTATTACATATTCTAAGTTGGATTTATGGTTAGATAATTAATGGGAGGCTAGATGATGTTCTTTATGAATATTTAAAAGTTGTAAAACCCATGGCCGCTAGTATTTTGGGATACCCCAAATTCCTAGGAACCACAGGTTTGACAAATACATAAGTCTGTTTTAGACCCACCATTGCATCAAATTGTGGTGGCAGTTGGCTATAAAACTGAACTGCTAGAGAAGTTGATTGTTCAAAGCCTGCGGCAATTTTTGTTTATAAATCTTATGTCTTAAAAGATACATGGTATTTTTAGTAAAATTGAAACAGGTTCAGTATGAAGACAATTTATTAATTTTAATTATTGATGTTAAAGACCTGTTTTATTCATCCCACACACTATTGATGTACAATGGTTTAATGAAGCATTAGTTGAGGGTACAAATCTTGAACTATCATCAAATCAACCTGTTTGCAGAATGTATGGAAATGTTGTTATCCAAAAATGAATATGAAAATTGCAAACAGATAACTCGGATAGTGATAGAAGCTGTCACAACCTCTGTGGTCACTAACATTGTATTATGGTGGTGGGAAACATTATATATTTTTGCTTCCAGTTTTTTGAACCATCTAAAATTGTATTTACAGCACCTGGATGACATTTTTATATTGTGGTCTAGAGGTAGTGGGAGTTTTTTTTATAGATTATATTAGTAGTACTACTTCATTTTTGTCTTTTAAATTGCAGTTTAATTTTTGTGAAATCAATTTTTTGGGAATGAAAATTCTCAAGAATAGAGCAGAAATTTGTTTTTAATTCACTATATATAGTTCTACTTTATAATCTTGAAATACTGAAATCTCGAATTTCAGTATCTCGAGACCATAAAGCCGAACTTCCGAAACACCGAAACCCCAGAAGCGCGAAATTAAAAATCGCAACTTCTACAGTAACCATACAGCACATACATACACATACATATACCTCCCTCCCCACACACAAACACACAAACCTACCCTACATACACCCCCGATGTGAGGGGCTGCACTCATCACACAACCCCACTTAAATATATTAACTCTGAGGTTGCATTACACAGACACACAAAAATACCACTACACTATACATTCTCCTCGCATACACACATCGCACTAACAAAACACACTGACACACACTAAAGCCCCTACCCAAAACCCGTAAAACATTAACACTTACCTAAATCTCCAACCAGCCATGAACACAGAACAACACCAGAACTGCTAATTCAACATCTCTGAACTTCGGGATTTTGAATTTTGCGCTTCTGGAGTTTCGGTTTCCTGGTCTTGGGCTACTGAAATTCGAGATTTCAGTAGTTCGATATTCTGAAGGGGAACTCTCTATATATATAAATATATATATATATATATATATATATATATATATAGCCATTCTTATGGTTTGCTACATTTTAAAAGTTTTCATCCTCCATGGTGGAAAAGGAATGCGCTTAAGGGGCAAATGATTGGACTGTCTAGATTGGTTTCTGATGATATGCAATTTTTGTTTTAGCTGGATATTCTAAGACATTTTTGAAGAGGGCCTCTCCATTGATTATGGAGGAGGCAACTAAACAGGAACTTGTTGCTGATAGGAATAGAATATTTCAACCAATTTTAGCTGATCCTGAAAAGTTGATGTTGAAACTAATAATTGCACTGTTAATGGTTTTCACAGGGTGATGATTTATGAGTACAATGAGGCTACAAAAACTGGAACTGTGTTATAGATCCTTTGTGATGTGAAGTGGTTTTAGGTGATAGGCCTCATTTGGTGCACAAGAATAAATGTAAATTAAAAAAAACTTTTTTTTAGAGAAAACAGAATAGTTTCTCAATTGTTTTATAGCTAAAAAGTGCATATTTAAGTGCGGGTGTTGATTCCAGTGTAGTTTTATTTAGGAAGGGACAAATTTAATGTTGCCCAATTTTTTGAGAGTTTTGTCACCCAACAATAAACTTAATTGCAATACTAGTGGTGTGGTGTGCTCTAGTTAGAACATTGCTTAACATGTCCAGCATTTTATGTGGGAAAGACTAAGAACTCATTGAAGAAAATAATTTTGCAGCATGTTTATGCCATTTCAATGGGTGGTGGTACAAATGCATTGTTAGCATTCAAGCAACATCAACATTTTAAGAATTTTTTTTTAATTTTCGAAAAGTTGTTTTGTCTGAAAGGACAGCACATCTTGAGGTACATTAGTTTTATTATCAATTGTTATTGGATGCAACCTATAAACCAGGATTACATTAGAAAACATATATCAATACTTTATTGGCCTTTAAAAGAGTGAATTTATAAAGGTTTTATGAAATTATATTTCATGTTTTAAATTCTTTAGGAGGTTTTAATGTCAATTTAATTTTATATTTTAAGTATTTCAATGTATTTTAATGAGTATGTGTTTAGTGAGTGAATGTTTATATGTAATAAATGGATTTTCCACCAGATACTGCTGTTTTATTATCAGTTTAAGATTTGCAGAAGGATGCCTTGAATATCAGAAAGCAGCTCTTAACCCTAGCTTTAGGATACCACTTATACCCAAACTCATAGTAGAAGTTACTGTTGAAGGAATTGTCATAGATATTAAACTTTTAGTAAGGTCCAACAATGAATTCCAATAATATTGCCAATTCTAGATTATGCCACTAAATTCCTAAAAATATCTTTGTCAGGAAAGCCATAGTGGCAGTATTAGTTTTGTTTTTCTCCATGGAGGGGATTCCAAAAGATATACTTACAAACAAAAGCACTGTCTTTATGTCCAAGATGATGCACAATCTCTGCCAGCACTTTAAAGTGAAAAAGATTAGACTGACCATATACCACCTCCAGACTGATGGCATAGTAGATCATTTTAATAAGACCCTAAAGTCAATGCTTCAAAAGAAACAGAATAAGATGCAAATAATTGGGATCGGCTCTTACCACGTCTGATGCCATTCAGGAGTTACCTAAAATTTCAAGAAGATTTAGATGCTTTGAACATTTGTATGACAGCCACCCCACAGGGTTATTCAATACTTCCTAAGGGAGATGGAAAGAAGCAAAAAACATATAAAAGTAGAAGAACAGTATGAAAGCATTACATCATTCCACAAGACAGATGAAACACAGTAATGCCCATTGTTTGAGAACATATAGGAGGGTCACAAGCCTTCCAAAAGGAATGTTAGAAACAGAGAATTCCAGGTTATAGACTAACATTTAGTTGTGGTTTCCTCCTCGGATAATAAATAAATCATTAAGTGAGTAAATGAGATGAATTACAAAGTTAAGCAAATAGGGAAAAGATGCCCTGAAAATTTTACAGTGTAAAAGTTTTAAAACCTTACAGGGAGATAAAGGCCCATATGATGAATTTGGCAACTAAGGTTAGCAGCTGTAATAAGGAATGAAGGCTGTTTATCCATACCTTAGGTGACGACAGAGGACACACTTTCTAAACCTAGATGCAAGAGGTGCAGGAGGTCTTAGTCTGAAATAAATATTTTCAAATCTGCTCAGAAGGACTACACTCATTAAACACTAACACAGTTTCAGTGCAGTGGGTCATTTTTAGTTCATTAAATACTCTGTCTGCCTCAAAATACAATTATACCTTGTCAGGGGTTTTCCCCTTTAATAGATCTGTCAAATGACAAGCAATAGTCGTAAAATAGGTACAGATGTCTATAATGCCCAGCTAATTCATGAAAAGCCTTTATCTGCTTCCTAGTGGAGAAAACAGACCATTTTCTTTATGACCATGTTTTAATTGTTGTCCCAGATATTTGGCTTTCACTATACCCAGTTTACTTTTCTTATGGATTCTAACAAAACTTACATTTCTGTTACGTGGGACTTTCACTCTTCAGAATCAATGGTCATGTCATTCAGCTATGCTGCAGTGTTGAGGGAGTGAGTTTTTAGAATGTTATCCATCAGCCTCTGTACGCTACTTGAGACTTCTTGTAAGTCTTTTTTTTTAATTTCAAAGACAGAATGCATAGTTTCTGCCAGTATCATTTCATCAAACCTAGTGATGTCAAGTGTCTGGTCTTTTGCAAGTTTTCTGGTGATTCATCAGTTCTGAGCATGAGATCACAACCAAACTCTCAAATGTTATTCAGTTACCCAAAGTTCTTGCAAAATCTAAGGCTTATATCAGGTTTAAGGACAAAATCCAGTCAGTTTGAGATTCTTCAGTCATGCCTGGTTTTAAGTTGTTATTAACTGTTTTTGTGACTCTGATCCTCTGAAATGCAACAGTCTAACCTCATTTCTCTGTGTTAATTTATTTCTACTTGGCATTTCTGAAAAAAATTCCCTTATACCTTAAGAGAAATAGTCTTACCTTCTACTTTTGTTTTCTTGACAATTATTCCTCTAGCTGTACCTCAGGTAAGGCTCCCTTGTTTCTCTGCATTCTTCCATGATTTCATTAATTTAATGTGCTAAATTTGCTCCATGTTTCTCTTTTCTGGTTGTCTAATATTTAGTTCACTGTGTTTATTCTTTCCATTACCTCAAATGACCCCTGCTATTTAACCAAAATCTTTCCATTTAGGGCATTAGCAATAGTACCTGATCGCCTGGGTTATTATTTTTTATTTGGCATTCTTATTATCAACCCATTGTTGCATTTCCTTGGCTGTGTGCATGTGCTCCCTTGTGATGGGCATTGCCATTTTTAATATCCTGCAAGCTAACTCACTGTTCTGTCAAACTTTCAACATGGTGTATTTTCTTCTTCCCAAGATTCCTTAGTGATGTCAAGCAACACTTTCAGATGTCTGCCATACAACGTTTAAATGACTTAAACCTGGTTGAAGCTGATGGTCCCTCTCTGATTGCAAACAGTAAACAGAATAATAACTGGTCCCAGTTTTTGCCATCAGTATCAAGAACTTTCCAAAGCATGGATTTGAGTGAATTACTAAATCTCTGTACTAATTATCAGTCAGGGGATAGTAATCTGATGTCTTCAGCTGTTTGACTTTAAAGAATTGATGACATTTCTTGACATAAAGTAAGCATGTTGACTGGTAAGTATCTATCTAAGAGATACCCACTCGAGAAAATAGTAGCACCAGTTTACTGGACATAGCTGTAGTACTATGTTTGCATAATGGTACTGCTTCTGGAACTTTGGTAGCAAATTCTTTTATGCCTGGTACATAGTGATACCCATTAATAGTGACTCCTCAGTGTCCACTAAGATATGTTAAAACGATACCTGTGCAATAGGCATTGGGATACAGGAACTTTTATATCTGAGTCAGGATTCAGTTTTTTACCTTTTTGACAAGAATCACAGAAGATTTCCATCCCTTTCCTTATGTCTGGACAGTAAAATCTGGGCACTACTCTTGCCATGATTTTGGTTACCGTCTGATGACCTCAACAGATAACTATGGACTAGCTTCATTACTAGTGCCCTGTACATTTTTGACACTAGTAATTGATACTGAATATTTCCCATTTTTAGTTATGCTATATTAGAGATTCTCTTTAAGTCAAATTAAGGATAAAAAGCAATGAGCCCATCCTGTTCACTATCTTCATATACAACGTTGGCTGTATTCTTTCTTACCTAAAAGTAACATTTTCCTATTTTTTTTAACTTTTATTTGAGGCTGGATGGCTGGACTTATCTGTAAGTCCACTAACTCTGGGTTCATTTCATCAATAGCTTGTCTCATGTTGGAAAATGTCCTTTCCTTTCCCACCCCCAAAGAAAGCATCGTCACTGCATTTTCTCAACATCTGTATAACACTTTTTGTCACCACCATACAGGCTGTGTGCTGGGTCTGTTTCTTTTTGGCATCTACTTCTTGGAAGTCATAGCCAGTGTCAAGGGCCTCTGGCTGACCAAGTTTGCAGATGATTGTAAACTAGCAGCAGTCATAGAATCCCAAGACATTAACATCCCATAGGAAGGTAAAACCAAATCCAGAAAGAATCACAGCCTTGCACCACTTTTTTCACTTTATTTAGCACTTTCATCAGAGTGTAACAAATGACTTCTTCAGAATAAATCCATTCTAAAAAAAATGTTTAAATAATGCTTAAAATCAAGTTATGTGGTTAAAATATCCAATCAATACCCATCATCAATTAATCTACTCACAAGTGATGACTCACAAATGCAAAAGACCATATTGTCTTTCCCAATCTAAATATAAAATGTTATGTACAGCAAACATGTTACATAAAGTAAAAAAACATGCACTGATATATGATTCATAAAACTTATTCTTAAGTAACATAAGAATGCAGTTTTAAATAACTGCTAAGACTAATACAATAATTTAACCCAGGTTTTATATGTATGTTCAGTATGATTTGCCAACAAAGTTCTTTAAAGTCTAGTATGTCTTCCCATTGTTCACCTCTAAGGTCTTGGGGTACTTTTTCTATAACAATAAACTTGAAACTATGTGTAGAATATTTTTCTATATGTCTAAATAAAGCACTATTAGTGTTGTGATTTTTAATGTCTCTTGCGTGCTCATACATTCTTTCCTTGAGCTTCCTTTTGGTTTTTCCAGTGTAAAAACCTTTGCATTCTCAGCATAATGCAGCATAAATTACTCCTTGAGTGTCACATGTATATTTCCCAGTTATTCTTATGTAGGTGTTGTTGGTTTTAATTTTATCTATGTGTTTCACTAGGTGACATTGAGCACAAAACCCACACTTTTTCATATCTGGAGCCCCATTTTTGTAGGGGAGCAGTACCCTTGTTTTCTAACATATTTGTAAAAGTAATTCCCCTCCTGAACACCATCCATGGTCTAGATCCTATTTTATCTATTATACCATCTTATCCCTGGAAAATTTGTCAGTTTTTATTCAAAATGTCTTGTATATTTTAAAAATGTATGTATGTATACATATGTAGTATGAAAAAGTGTGCCTTTATTTGAATTTTCTGCTTAGTACCAAACAATAAAAAAGGATCTGAACTCTGCATTTTTATGACAAACTCACCACTTTTGGTATTTAATTTGTTCTAACGGTCCTTACTTTGGTTCCTTACTTCTATTTTTGCATTGATTTCTATGTTAATGCTTGCTGTATGTCTTTGTGCTAACTTCTGTCTTCTACTTTCAAAACTTCCTAATAATTATTTGCCTTTCTTATGCTGGCATCTCTTAGGTTTGTAGATTTCTGTTGCTCTATCATAGGGCCATGCCATGGCAGGAGTCTTTTTACTGTCTAACCACAACCAAATTCTAGCCTTTTTTCCTAGTTTATTTGCAAACTCCCTTCTCTTGTTTTTATTCTGGATTTCTACACAAGTGTCATAGTCTAGCTCCCCACCCCATTCTTACAGCAAACAGGTGCAACAAGCTCCTGCTTTACCTTGTTCTTGTAAAGTGTTCTAGCTTGCCAATTACCCTTTCACATTTTTCTTAGTGCTTTAAAATGGAGACAATCTTTTGCTAATACTGCATCATGAATCAAGTCTGGAGTTATAGCTACAGTATGTAACAATTTTCCTTGATCTACCTGAATTTTTTTCATATATAAGGGAGCATCTGTTTTTGTCACCACGAATACATATTGCCTCCCTTTCTGGTAATTACTAATCTTATGCTTATACACCAGGAGATCCCTGAAAAGTGAAATCATGCGTTCATGTTCTAGTAAAGCTTGAACTTCCCTCCTGTCTAAAAATACAGTATAATCCATTCACTTAGTTGCATTACATTGGCACAGTTTAGGTATATGCAATGTATGAAAATAAATGTAACCCTTGTAGCATATCACAGTGGAATGTAACCCCAAAATGTACTTTAATGTCATGCTGTATTGAATATAAACCAAAGGCACAGACTTTTGGATAGAGTAATGATCCCATTTAGTCAGCGCAAAAAACAATGCAAAAAACTGTCCTCAGAACACAAACATTTCTCCTTAGAATTCATGACCAGTCATTTCATCCATAAACAGCCATCATACCATTGTCTACCAGAAATATCTGGTTTGACCCTGCCACAAAAGCAGTAATCACTGTTTGTATTCCAGCTTGCATCACGTTAATGTTGTAAAGTTAGAATTACATCAAACTGAAGGTCCATTCATGTCATCAGCAGACAGACTCCACCCCCACTGCCTTCCGAAAGTATCTGGCTTGACCCTGGCATGTTTAGGAAGGAAAATACTGATTATAATAATAATGTATTTTTATATAAACTGTCTTCAGAGCTTGTTTTCCATTTTGCTTCATCCAAATACACTTGACTGCAGCAAATTCAGAATTATAACAGCAAAATAGAAAGGCCAACCATTTCATCTGAAAACCGTTCTGATACCTATGACTTACCTAAAGTACCTGCCTTGATCCTGCCAGGTTAAAGAAAAGAAAATAACAGTTTAATTAATTTATATTGTTTTCAAATAAGCAGTAGTCAGTGCTTATATCCCTGTTGGTTTCATCCAAATTCCTGCAAAACCAGAATTACATCATCAAAACACTAGGGCCAGTCATTTCATCCATAAACAGTCCCCGTAGCCATAGCCTACCTAAAGTATCTGGTTTGATCCTGCCAGATTAAATAAAAAATAATAATGGTTAAAAGCTGCAGTCAAAGCTTGTATTCCAGTTTGTTCATCCAAATGTACCCTAGTTCTGCAAAGGCAGAATTACATCAGCACAAACGTAGGGCCAGAATTACAACAGCACAAACATAGGGCCAGAATTACATCAGCACAAACGTAGGGCCAGAATTACAACAGCACAAACGTAGGGCCAGAATTACAACAGCACAAATGTAGGGCCAGAATTACATCAGCACAAATGTAGGGCCAGAATTACAACGGCACAAACGTAGGGCCAGAATTACATCAGCACAAACGTAGGGTCAGAATTACAACAGCACAAACGTAGAGCCAGAATTACATCAGCACAAACATAAAGCCAGAATTACATCAGCACAAATGTAGGGCCAGTCATTTCATTCATAGACAGCTGCAATACCCACTGTCTGCCCATAGTATATGGTTTGACCTTGCCAGGATAAAAAATGTTTTGCAGAAACAGTAATCAAAGCTTGTATTCTAGCTTGCTTCAGCTAAATACACATTAGTCTGCAAAGGTAAGCCCCATAAAAAAATCTGACTTGATTCTACCAAGAAAAATGATTTTACTAATATATTTTTGTTTCAAAGAAGCAGTAATTATGTTTCATATTCCATCTTGCTTTATACAAATACACATTACTCCTGCAAAATTAGAATTACAACAGCAAACAGATGGGAGAATCAGTTCATCCACAGATAGCCCCTATATACCCATTGTCTACTGACAGCATCTGGTTTGAGCCTTTCATGATAAAATAAAATGTTACATTAAATTAATTTTTGCCTTATATAAGCAGTAGCCATAACATGTACTCCAAAATGCTTCACCCTCATGTACACTGGTACTGTAAAGTTAGAATGACAGCAACAAACAGCAGGGACAGTTATTTAATACCCAGACAGGCCCAACTCCCATTGCCTACCCACAGTTTCTGGTTTGACTCTGTTAGGTTAAAAAAGACAATAGCAGTAACATTAATGTTTTTTTTTTCACATAAACAGTAACCACAACTTGTATTCCAGCTTGCTTTACCTAAGTATGCCTTAGTCCTGAAAAGTCATGATTGCAGTAACAAACAACAAGGACAGTCATTTCATCAATAGACATTCCCCATACCCACTGACTACTCCATACCCAGAAAAAGGCTACTGGATTAGATGGACTAACCAGGTCAGCAAAGTGTAAATAAAGTGCGTGGGGTGACAGTAACTCAAGCAGTGATTTAAAGAAACTATGCAAAGTCTGAAATTGACACAAATCACATTAGTCCCTCAAAGCTGGAATAACGAGCAAACAAAAGTAGGCAGTCATGTTCCTGCATAGACAGCCCCACACTTATAAAATATGCAAGTGTTGACTGAGAAAATCAAACTCAAGGCTTCATGATGACACCTGCTAAAAATTCATAGCTTTACATTTCTGTACTTCCTAGGACAACAGGACAAAAGTATGCACAACATTCGGACAGCACAGTATACTTTTCAATGGCCTGCAATAAGAAAAGCTATGCTAAAATTAATTATTGAATCAATGTAGGTAGTTGACAGCACTTACATAATACCTGGTGTGAGTGGATGATAGAACTATAAATGTAACTTTCCAGCATAGACATAAACACAGACATCGTATACATCTACATATATTTATATAACTGGTATTGCAGTTCATGCAGTTTAGTAGGCGTGTCGGACTGCCAAGCAGTCCAAATATCCATGCCCCTGGAATGAAGAAATGCTGCAACTTCACATTTAAATGAGTGAGTCCGCTCATATGTGTACAATGTAACACTACACTCCCCCATATGTTCAACAACTAACAGAATCAAAAATAAAAATACATTTTTTTATCTTCCGATATAGCTACGTGTAGTTGCCTGGGTTTGCCCATTGCTTAGCTACAGTTACAGCAGCTTAGACACCAGAAGAGGATAACAAGAAAAATATATGCAAATTAAGCAACATAGCGATAGCGTAGTGGTTAGAGCTTTTGCACAAAGAGGCAGCATTCTCAGTTTGAGTCCCACTATTGCACATTCCATTTTCTGTGGGAAATCTGTATACAAAAACATTTCCTGACATTTTTTATGTATAAGTTTGTAAAAAGCATTGAAATGTTAAATTTAGTAGTGCATGAATTATATATATGATGGTGAAATGTTTATGTATTCTGAGGCATGAGTACCTTATTTTAAGCAATATAGAGCACTGCTAACCACATGTTACCAATATTGAACATATTTAAATACATTTGCGCATAGCTGCGCAATGCTAAAGAGGAGTAACACAGGTTCACCGCATGTTACTGCTGATGACCTTTGCGCAACTCTGTGCTAAGCAGCGCAACATCGGGCAATGTCGGGCAAAGTCGTTTTTCCCCACTTGGGCATAGTAGACAAACTCTCCCAGCTAGGCATCAACCTGTATGTCACCAGATGGGTAGCTAACTGGCTCACAGACAGAACCCACTCAATCAAAATAGGGGAAGCCACCTCTAGTAGTAGACTCATAACAAGTGGCTTACCACAATGATTGGTCTTTGTTCAGAAAATCAAGCCGCAACTCCACAGCTGAAATCAATTTCCGACACTTTGTAATTGTTAAGGTAAAAAATGCCCAATAAACACCAGGCACCTCTGCAGAAACAAAAAGCAAGCACACAAATCCAAAAAAAGCTGCTGAGGGTAGGATCCAGGATCCAAGAATAATGTAACTTCAGATGGTAGTTACAACAGTACTGTCTTTATTGCAACACAAGCACTTTCACACTGAGCTTCTTCAGGTGTATATACAAAGCAACAAAACACACCTTCTTAAAAGACACATAATTAAACCACATGACTTCAATTAAACTATTTAAAGGCATAACATTCATTACTAAAACTAAATAAATAACCATATGCATACATATTGATAAAAAACTATCTTCAGAAATAATTTATTCACTAAATCATTCAACCTTATTGCCCTATTAATATATCAAGATATATACCAAAACATTCATTAAAAAACATTAATTAAAAACAAACTACCTATGCAGTGCTCTCCTGCTAAGGACTGGTTTCATGGGCACATTATCATTAAGCCCATGGCCATGGTTTGCTCTCAACATAACAATCCATTTTGCCTCCATCTCTTCAGTACTAGCCCTAATATCTCCACCCCTTACACTCTCATATGTCCTGGAGACAACCATAAAATGAAATCTATGCTGTTCACCCATGTTTAAAACATGCTTTGCTAAAGCATTAACACTGGACCCTTTCCCAATGTGGTAAACATGTTCTCTAATTCTCTCTCTTAGAGTGTGATCCGTCTTGTCTATATAAAAACTGTTACAGGCTAAACAGCTGGCAAAATAAACCACATGCATGGTCTCACGGGTAGCATCAACCCTGATATCAAAAATTCTTTCAGTATCTGGATGCTTAAAAAATGTCTCCTCATTAATATATTTACATTGTGCACATTTACCACATGGTTTGGTGCCATAAACTGCCTTATCATAAACGTTATCTCTAACATTACATAATCTTCTCTTTAAATTCTTTTTATTCTTAAATGTAAACTGAGGTTTCAACCCTATTATTCCACTAATCTGCGTATCTGTCACTAATATCTTCCAATGCTCATTAATAATGTCTGTGTACCTCCTCACATCCCTTGAATAAGATACACAGACTTTAATCATGTTATCATTTCTCCTTACTTCCCTAGGAGGCCCTTCAGAAAAATAAGGCTTGGCTCTTGTCTCTCTCAACTGCCTAACAGCCATGGCACTACTCTCTATAACTCTTCGATCATAGCCCCTTTCCATAAGTTCATAACTAGTCCTAACCATTTGCTTCTCATACTCTTCATTTTTAATGCTCAACCTAGAGGCTCTGAAAAACTGGTTCTGCGCCACATTCTTAAAAACATATTTAGGATGCATTCTTTCTCTAGGTAATAAATTGCTCACATGACAATCCTTTCTAAATAACCTAGTGGATATCCCATCTGCCCCACCTTTCTCTACATATATATCTAAAAAAACTAATGCCTTCATCTGAATAGTTCAAAGTAAATTTAAAAAATTGTGTTGTGCCATTGATGTATTCAACAAATACTATTAATTCAGATGTCGTACCTTTCCATAAAATAAAAAGGTCATCAACAAACCTCCTGTAAAATTATATTAAACTTTTTTTGCAATTCTAGAAGCTTGAAGTACGTACAGTGTGTCACACTTCGTGTTTTTCACGCATTTGCAACAGCATCTACCGTTACGGCGCATTTGTAACAGTGTCTGCTATTACGGAGCATTTCCGAGTTGTGGTAAAGTCAAGCTCACATTTGGGAGAGCGTTTACCAGCTCTGGGATTTAAGAAAGTGCCAGCTATATTTTACTGATGCTGTTTTTATTAAAGCTGTGAAGTTATTAAGAAACTTCTTTGAAGAATAAAATAGGATTGAAGGGTCTGTGTATCATTTTACATTTGTGGAAAGTTTTTGAGAACTTGCTAGGCCCGAATGGTCTGAGGGTCACTCCATTAAGTAACAATTACAAAGTGTCGGAAATTGATTTCAGCTGTGGAGATGCAGTTTGATTTTCTAAACATATTCTTTCTTGCCTACTAGCCACCACGTTAATAGTGAGTTATACATATTTCTAAAAATGATTGGTCTTTGGGCCTCTACTGTTATATACTTTTCTGAGGTGTAAGCCAAAACCAGTGGTCTGTGGCTGACCAAGTTTGCAGATGACTGCAAGCTGGGCACTGTCTTAAATTCCCCCAGTGATGTGAGCATCCTCCAAGAGGGCCTTACCCAAACTAATGACTGGTGCCAGAAGCATGGCCTCAAACTGAATGCCAAGAAATGCATCATTATCCCCTTTGTGGAAAATGGCCACCCCACTATTTATCACATTAATAACAATGCACTAAGTACACAATCAGTCATGAGGGACTTGGGCACCCAGGTTGACAGCAACTTGACTTTTGACCACCACTTTGCCTCCATTGTATGGAAGGCTTTCTACATGGCCCACCTCATAAGTAAGGGTATTTTATCCAGGAACAAGCAGGTCATAACATCCCTGTACACCTCCCTTATCAGACCCATTATCTTGCACAATGCCCCTTTTGTCATATAACTTACCAAGCACATGCAGCAGCTGGAGAGACTACAGAGGTTGCTGACCAGAAAAATCCAGGATCTCAAACACTTATCCTATACATTTAGGCTAAAAGCCCTGTTCCTCTACTCAGTCACATACAGACTGCTAAGAGGTGACCTGTGTCTAGCATACAAGACTGTGTCAGACCCAGACATGATGGAATTGCTGCATATCCGTAAGTCAATCTCCACTCATACAACTCACATGCAAGGCTTCATCCTGGTCTGTGACATTAATAGAACTTTTAATGAAACCAAAAGGAGCAACTAGGCTGATGCAGAGTCACAAGTAGAAATGAAAGGCAAAATCCTCAGGTTAAAATCCAAATGAAAGGCAAAATCCTCAGGTTAAAATCCAACTTTAATTCCACTGCAGGTCAGATAAGTGCTTTCACTCATTCATTTGAGCTTCATCAGATCATGTAATTAATAGAACTTGTTGGTGGTACAGATTTGTCTTAATGTAGTTTTCTGATTTCCTTTTGTCATCAATTACAACTCAGTTTGCGGGCACATCCACACACTGCTCACTGACCTATGATGTAATGCCAGCACACCGCAGCACCCTATCCAGTATCAACACTAATTCTGAGCTACAGTACCATTCAAAAGTGCTAGAAGTAACCCTAAACCAAGACTTAAAATTGAACTTCCATATCCAAAATATGGCCCAGAAAAACAACCAGAAACTAACTACTTTACAAGACAAATAGATTCTTTAATAAGCAAAACCAAATCACTGTCAAGCCTCCTATCTGCATGTTAATCTGGGGGCTGCAATAAAACTACAGAATTTACAGTATATCTTGATAACAAAACATGCTATCAAGAACCTTAACTGGCTTGAGCTACCCAATCTTCTAACTTTTTCACTATTAAATAAGGTCAAACAATATCCTACACAGCCCCCCCCCCAAAAAAAAATGTCCTGGGAATAATTCACTATTACAAAGACAATCTCCAGAGACAACTATAATCCCAAGGGACTCAAACTTGTAAATTCAGTCAAATTTAATAGTCACTAGTGACAGTCCTGTTATGATGCACTTGTAAATAAGCAATTTCCCTTGATTAGATTAACCACCAACCTAAAAAAACTTCATATCATCCAAAAACATACTGAACAATGTACATGTCCTCCAATCCTCAAACATTCTTTGACACCCACTGCACACAAACACATACACAGCACTATAATTTTATGTTTAATATGCAACCGCATGATGCTATAATTATATGTATAGAGATTATTTCTGTCTGACTATCTGTCCTTATCTCTATCTAATTCTTCTGACACTATATTTTTTCTCTTTATTTGTCTATATTTTGTAGATGACATAACTTCAGGCCTGCTGACATAGCTTACACAAGATACTATGCTTTTATATCTTATAGAAATTGGTAAAGCTGTGATTGTGCCAAGAAAAATAGCAGCAGAAATATAACAAAATCTATAGCAGGACAATAATATAACTTGTAGTGCTAAAATGTCAGCTCAGTTAAGAAATTTGCACCAAAATGGGTTATTTATTTTTACTCAAATGCAGCCGTTTCACCAATTAATATCCTATCTTTGGATTTGCATTTGGTTTTGAGCTTGAAATGGGTCGTCCTGCAGCTGAATATACTTGTTAAAGGGTACAGAAAGTGCAAAAGAATGTTACCCTCACTAAAAAAGGGACATTTGTTTGTTTATTGAAAGATGCCGTTCAGTTTGGTGACTTGAATTGCACAGTTTGATTGTTTACAATGATGGCAGTTTCATGGTACTGTAGTTTGTCTACACTTACCTTAACTCTAAAGTAGAAGCAGTTTTGTTATCTTTTATTTTCAAAATCTCAGCTCCATGATATCTAATTACAGAATTATGATATTTATTCTTATATAGTTTAATCAGTATTCCTTAAATGCCAACACATACTGAGCTTTTTGAATGCAGAAATGTATGTAATATCTATTAGCTATGTTATTCCAAAATGTGTAGGATATTTCACAGTGCTGTCTCATAACATACAAAGACTGCTGTAGAACTTTTGATTTATATGACAGCAAACAGATTATTTAAATGATTATTCTATTTCATTCAATTTGAGTATCTAAAAAGAAGAACACTAAACTGAATACTATGAAACCTATTGTTTGTAACTGGCCAGAAGAGCAATGCTCAGAGCATTGTCAATGAAAGGTCACCAGTGACATAAAATGTTACTTAGACTTGATAAAGAAGAGTGAATGCTGTTAGTGCAGTCTCAGAACTGATGATTTGTGTGTGTGTGTGTGTGTGTGTGTGTGTGTGTGTGTGTGTGTGTGTGTGTGTGTGTGTGTGTGTGTGTGTGTGTGTGTGTATCGGTATAGATATATGGCTTTTGGAGTGGTGGCTTGTCCTTACTAAAATAAATCTTCTTTTGGGAGAGTGGGCATTTTACTAGTGACTTCACAATATCCAAGGTTTTAGATGTCTTGAGGTCAAATACATGCCTGTTTTTTACATAGGAAAAAAAAATGTGGCATGTTGCTATAGAAGACTGCTGTCAGTTATTATTTACTTCCATCTTCTTTACTGTGGCACCACTCCTAGTTCATATTGGCCAAATGGAGGTGTAATAATCACTGACTGTGTTACTTTCACAGCAGTTTATCAAATTTTGTGATTGTGTGTGTCGGAGGTTCCTGGTGGCATAGGGGGATAAAGTCCTGATTACACCTCCAGATGACTTATGTTTGATTAGTGTCTTTGGTGACTCAAGGAAAGACAAGAGAGGATGGGTGGAGCTTATCCTGGGAAAGGATGGTGGATCTTGGTTGGCTGTTGCTGCCCTTTGGAGTAGTACAGTTTAGGTTGCATGTGGCATTAGCAAGCAGTGGTCAGCCAAGTGTGGGGGGGGGTGCTCTGTGGTTGCCCAAGCAGGTGATGGTACCTTCTGCCTATACATTTGAAGTAGTGTACATACAGAGGTGTGGTGAGAGCTTAGGTAGGTTTTGTGATGGTGTAGGGAGGTACATGACCACTAGGGTGTGGCATTAGGATACATATACACAATAAATGCCCTCATGGCCAGGATAACGTGAAGAGTACAAACCACCTCCAATGCTCCCTGCACAAGAATCCCTTGTGCACTGCTGATTCCCCACCATCAGGGAAATACAGCTGGTGTGTGACTGGAGAGGCTTAAAGGACAGGGGAAGAAAGAAAAAAAACGTGAATTTGTGACTCTCCCTGTTTGTGTTGGCTGTTGAATGCTAATGGACCATGGTAGAGTTACAGACTCACATGTAAACTCTTTAAAAAGGGTAAATTTTAAGGCAGTTGTGAGAAATGGGGAAAATGTTTAAAACCATAAGTGGGGTTGATCACAACACTAATCTCATTAATAATACCAGAAAAAGTGGGGACTAGTACACATTTATTTTTGAAGTTGCCTCATTTAATTGATAATTTCCAGAGAATAGTTTCAAGCCAAATAATGCACTACAGACATGTCTCTAAGCTTTCTTCCTTTTTGCAAGATGGCATCTTAGATACAGTTTGTGAAGCAAGTCATTTTTTTATTAAACAGATGACTTGTGCTCTACAAGAAATAGATGGAAAATATTTACTCAGTTTTTCCATTTCAGGTAACCTCTTCACCAAAGTCAAGACTCTACAGATATAATTTATTTCATAATTGTTTTTTACCCCAGAATGTTTGCCCCATTTATTTTCACTGTCTTAATCAGACTGTTGGAGATGCCAGTGGTCTATCATAATGTACATGGCACACATTCTGGTAGTGCTGTGTTATTAATAGAGTCATAGATTGTTACTAAGCTAACAACCCAGGAGGACCTGTCTAAGCACAACCAAGTTTCCCCAAATGAATAATGATGTCCTGTTTCTGAATAAGACATTGAAACCCAGACATTTATAAGCTACCTCTGTCAGTAAGAAACATGGGTGCCAGGCCCAGTGCAATTTCGTGTTCCCCATCCACTGCTCTAGGTTGCTCTTAAATTGGGTAATAGACAAACTCAGCTTCACATGGATGGGAAGCCTGTTCCATAGGAGGTGCAGTCTCTGGGATACATATCTGTTTCTCCAGGATGTTCTGTTTAAGTCACAGACAAAATTAATGTCCCTAGACCTTGTATTTCTGGTGCTTTTTGACTTGTGAATATGTAGGAGATTCATATGTATGGGGGTTTGTGGATGCCTTTGTAAGCCTGACATAGATCATCCCCTAGCAATCTATAGGAGACTGAGTAGAGGGAAAGGGCTTTAAGGTACACTGCATAAGGCAGGTTTGTTACGCCTTGTATTCTTTTTATTTATTTATTTATTTATTTGTCTTTGCTTACTGGGAAATTCCAACTGTGAAATATCCATCTTCAGCAGAGGCCTGGGAAACCTTTTGTAAGGACTTCGGAGGTTGCTCTAGTTGCTGCAGATGCCTGGTCAGGTACATATCAAAAGAAGTATCATACTCTATGATTGGTCTGATAAGGGCAGAGTACAGTCGGATAATGACCTCTCTGGACCTAGATGCCATATCCTTTCTTATAAGTTGTACAACATAAAAGGATTTCCTCGCCACTGTGACCATGCGGTGGTCAAAGATAAGGCTACTGTCTACATACATACCCAGATCCCTGACCACTGGGTCAACTCTTAGGGGTGTATTATCAATATGGTAATTAGCTGGGATGGTTGATTTCCCAAAGGGTATAATTATGCATTTTTTAGCATTGAGTTTAAGACCATGGCTTTGGCACCATTTGTAAGTCAGAGATAGACGTTCTTGAAAAACGCTAGTGTCTGCAGGAGAGTTGATGGTAACTCCCAGCGTGCAATCATCTGAAAACTTAGTTGACCATAAACTTTCAGCATTTGCTTCCATTTCAGAGAAATAGATACCAAAAAGGAGTGGGTCCAGTATGGAATCATAGGGTACTCCACCAGTCACTGGCCTCTTGGTGGAGGTGGCCTCACCTATTTTGACCTCCTGGGTCCTAATAGGTAGGCTTATGTTGATATGAGTTTGCACACACACACACACACACACACACACACACACACACACACACACACACACACACACACACTCACACACACACACTAGTGGCGTGCTGTAAGATTAGAACCTCAAGCGAGAGTACACAGTACATAATGTTAGTGCACCACAGCAGTCATGGCTACTGGTTACATTTTCAGCGGACTTGTAGACTGCTACTTGGGAAGGATTTCATCTGTTTATACTAAGTAGTGAATTTTCATATTCATGAGGGAAAGAAGTCTCAGGTCAGTGGAAGTAAAAGTGTACTGATATAGGTAGTGCTAAACTGTTACAATATTAGCAAAGTCAAAAATAAAAACATACAAATGGAAGTCTTCAACTTCCCCACTACTTTCAGAGTGATGGGCTATGGTAGACCAGATTTATCAAAGTGTAGAAAAAGCCATGGATAAAAAGGGATCTGTGTGGAATTAGCTATACAGTTGCAACTCTGAAATGATCCATCTACAGGATAAGTATTCTAGAAATATTGCTTCCTGTCCACTTTGAAACTAGTACTGCTAGCTACATCAGGTGTATGCAAATGTTGGTTTAAAGTATTACTGCTCCTTGTTTTCTATACGTTTAGTTTGGTGGGGATATTATCACTTGAATAATAATATCATAAAATGTATTAATTTTATGATTTTTTATAATAATGAGTGTCTTTAGCCTGTAAGCACATTTTTATTTCTTCCTTTTTCTGTTTTAAGAAGTCAACATGGTTCTGACTTAACTGAAACTAACTTTGGTATAGCAGGTAAGAACCTTTGTTTGATACTAATGGCACTGTATGCCTTATAGCATGTTTATGGGGCAAATAAGCTGTTTTAGGGTTTTTGAAATGGAGAGCACAATGTACGAGTGATTATATTATTCTTAAACTTCATTTTATCTTCTTAGGTTCTTAGGTAAATGTTACAGTCATTGAATCTGGGATATTAATCAATGTGTTCATATAGACTGCTATGAACATGTAATCATATTACTATTTCAAGACACTATTTACCATATACTGGATCTAATTTGTTTATTATTATTCATTATGTTTGATTTCTTTTCAAGCATATAAAAAACAAATCTTTGATTTATAGGGGTGCCCAGCAGGCCACCATACAGCTCACTAGTGCATTTCAATGGGCTTTCATCAGGTCACACGCCAAACTGCTTTAACTATGTATAGGCATATTGGGGATGGTAATGCTCCTTGTAAACCTTGCCAAGTATAGTAAATGACCCTTTTTCCTTGGCCCAGGCAAACACTGTAAGCATTCAAGGATGCAGATTGTAAAACAAAATGACCTATATAATCCATTGTCTTCCACAAGGCAAAGAAGACAATATCATGGAGGAAGAAAAATATTAAGTAAAAGAATATTACTATGCTCTAGTAACCACACCTGAAAGTATTCCAAGAAAGCAATATTATAATGAATACCCTGTTTTCTGTTTCCATTGCTATACTTTTATTTATTTAATTCATTTGCAGAGATGAGGGATAATGTTCGCACACTTATTTTCAGTCAAGACTAATGCTAAAACAGTAAAGGCAAATGCAAAAAGTACATGGAAATTTTAAACTACCAGTCAAGCTGCATGGTTTATGTGATGCAGAGGTAAACAGAGGACCCACAGAAATCTCACATGGATGGGAGGAGATTTAAACCCCGAAGTCAGGAGTGAAACTCAGACTTTTGACCCAAGATATGAGAGTAAGTACTGTGCAATTTATGAGTTCGACACTTAAAAGGTAGACATCTACATGAGTACATCAGTGTTTGACCACTGAAGCCTATGTCAGTTTGGATATTCTAGGATTATAATGTATAGTAAGATAAGTGGACACAGTCTGAGAGACAACAGCTCATCTGTGATTTTGCAGACCTCTGAGGAAACAGAAAGCCAAAGTGCACAATAGAGTGAGCAACATTAGAAAATGTGTCAACACACAGTCTGAAGAATCTAAGTGAGCAATGCTAGCAAATGTGACAACCACACAGTCAGAGGAAACTAAGTGAGCAATGCTAGCAAATGTGAAACCCACACAGTCTGAGGAAACTAAGCGAGCAATGCCAGCAAATGCGACAACTACACCGTCTGAGGAAACTGTGAGCAATGATAGCAAATGTAACAACCACCAAGTCTGAGGAAACTAAGTGACCAATGTTAGCAAATGGGACAACCACACAGTCTGAGGAAACAAAGTGAGGAATGCTAGCAAATGCGACAACTACACAGTCTTAAGAAAACTAAGTGAGCAATGCTAGCAGATGTAACAACCACCCAGTCTGAGGAAACTAAGTGACCAATGTTAGCAAATGTAACAATCACACAGTCTGAGGAAACTAATTGAGCAATGCTAGCAAATGTAACAACAACCCAGTCTGAGGAAACTAAGTGAGCAATGTAATCAAATGTGACAACCACACGTTTGAGGAAACTCAGTGAGCAGTGCTAGCAAATGCAGCAACCACCCAGTTTGAGGAAACTAAGTGAGTAATGCAAGACAACCACACTGTCTAAGGAAACTAAGTGAGCAATGCTAGCAAATGTAACAACCACCCAGCCTGAGGAAACTAAGTGAGCAATGTAAGCAAATGTGACAACCACACAGTCTGAGGTAACTCAGTGAGCAATGCTAGCAAATGTGACAACCACACAGTCTGAGGAAACTAAGTGAGCAATGCTAGCAAATGTGACAACTACACAGTTTGAGGAAACTAAGTGAGCAATGCTAGCCAATGTGACAACTACACAGTCTGAGGCAACTAAGTGAGCAATGCTGGCAAATGTAACAGCCACCCAGTCTGAGGAAACTAAGTGAGCAATGTAAGCAAATGTGACAACCACATAGTCTGAGGTAACTCAGTGAGCAATGCTAGCAAATGTGGCAACCACAAAGTCTGAGGAAACTCAGTGAACAATGGTAGCAAATGTGACAACCACACAGTCTGAGGAAACTAAGTGAGCAAAGCTAGCAAATCTGACAAGCACCCTGTCTGAGGAAACTAAGTGAGCAATGCTAGCAAATGTGACAACCACACCGTCTGATGAAGCTAAGTGAGCAATGCTAGCAAATGTAACAACCACCCAGTCTGGGGAAACTAAGTGAGCAATGGTAGCAAATGTAACAACCACCCAGTCTGAGGAAACTAAGTGTGCAATGCTAGCAAATGTGACAACCACACAGACTGTGGAAACTAAGTGAGCAATGCAAAATGTGACAACCACACAGTCAGAGGAAACTAAGTGAGCAATGGTAGCAAATGTGACACCTACACAGTCTGAAGAAACTAAGAAGCAATGTAAGCAAATGTGATAACCACACAGTCTGAGGAAACCCAGTGAACAATGCTAGCAAATGTGATTACCACAGAATCTGAGGAAACTAATTGAGCAATGCTAGCAAATGTGATAACCACACAGTCAGAGGAAACTAAGTGAGCAATGTTAGCAAATGGGACAACCACACAGTCTGAGGAAACTATGTGATCAATGCTAGCAAATGTGACAACCATCCTGTCTGAGGAAAATAAGTGAGCAATGCTAGCAAATGTGACAAACAAACAGTCAGAAGAAACTAAGTGAGTGATGCTAGCAAATGTGACAAACAGTCAGAGGAAGCTAAGTGAGCAATGCTAGCAAATGGGACAACCACACAGTCTGAGGAAACTCAGTGACCAATGCTAGCAAGTTGGACAACCACACAGTCTGAGGAAACAAATTGAGCAATGCTAGCAAATGTAACAACAACCCAGTCTGAGGAAACTAAGTGAGCAATGTAAGCAAATGTGACAACCACTCAGTCTGAGGAAACTTAGTGAGCAATGCTAGCAAATGTGACAACTACACAGTCTGAGGAAACTAATTGAGCAATGCTACCAAATGTGAAAGCCACCCTGTCTGAGGAAACTAAGCAAGCAATCCTAGCAAATATGACAATCACACAGTCTGAGGAAACTAAATGAGCAATGCTAGCAAATGTGACAACCACCCTGTCTGAGGAAACTAAGTGAGAAATACTAGCAAATGTGACAACGACACAGTCTGAGGAAACTATGTGAGCAATGCTAGCAAATGTGATAACCAGATAGTCTAAGGAAACCAAGTGAGCAATGCTAGCAAATGTAACAACCACCTAGTCTGTGGAAATTAAGTGAGCAATGTTAGCAAATGGGACAACCACACAGGCTGAGGAAACTATGTGATCAATGCTAGCAAATGTGACAACCGGAAACAAAGTCAGCAATGCTAGCAAATGCAACAACCACCCAGTCTGAGGAAACTAATTGAGCAATGTAAGCAAATGTGGCAACCACACAGTCTGAGGAAACTCAGTGAGCAATGCTAGCAAATGTGACAACCAGCTAGTCTGAGGAAACTAACTGAGCAATGCTAGCAAATGTGACAACCACCCTGTCTGAGGAAACTAAGCGAGCAATGCTAGCAAATGTGACAACCACCCTGTCTCTGGAAACTAAGTGAGCAATGCTAGCAAATGTGACAACCACACAGTCTGAGGAAACTATCTGAGTAATGCTAGCAAATGTGACAACCACACAGTCTGAGGAAACTAAGTGAGCAATGCTAGCAAATGTAACAACCAACTAGTCTGAGGAAACTAACTGAGCAATGCCAGCAAATGTGACAACCACCCTGTCTGAGGAAACTAAGCGAGCAATGCTAGCAAATGTGACAACCACTCTGTCTGAGGAAACTAAGTGAACAATGCTACCAAATGTGGCAACCACACTGTCTGAGGAAACTAAGTGAACAATGCTACCAAATGTGACAACCACCTAGTCTGAGGAAACTAAGTGAGCAATGTTAGAAAATGGGACAACCACACAGTTTGAGGAAACTAAGTGAGCAATGCTAGCAAATGTAATAACCACCTAGTCTCAGGAAACTAAGTGGGCAACGTTAGCAAATGGGACAACCACATAGTCTGAGGAAACTAAGTGAGCAATGCTAGCAAATGTGACAACTACCCTGTCTGAGGAAACTAAGTGAGCAATGCTAGCACATGTGACAACCACACAGTCTGAGGAAACTAAGTGAGCAATATTAGCAAACATGACAACCACACAGCCTGAAGAAACTAAGTAAGCAATGCTAGCAAATGTGACAACCACACAGTCTGAGGAAACTAAGTGAGTAATGCTAGCAAATGTGACAACCACACAGTCTAAGGAAACTAAGTGAGCAATGCTAGCAAATGTGGCAAACACACACTCTGAGGAAGCTAAGTGAGCAATGCTAGCAAATGTGGCAACCACACCATCTGAGGAAACTAAGTGAGCAATGTTAGCAAATGTGACAACCACACAGTCTGAGGAAACTTAGTGAGCAATGTGTCAACCAACAGTCTGAGGAAACTAAGCGAGCAATGCTAGCAAAAGTGACAACCACACAGTATGAGGAAACTAAGTGAGTAATGCTAGCAAATGTGGCAACCACACAGTCTGAAGAAACTATCATCATATACCTAACTAATAAAGGCAGCAGCACTGACCCCTCAAAAGAAAGAAATAGTTCATTTTCTTATACAAAACAAACTGCACAGTTGCATGAAGGCTGTTCCAGCATCTGTGACCATCCACAGCAGAACACACAGCCCCTGCACTTGTCCTGAGACTTGGAGTACATAATGGCCAGTGCAGCTCAGAGGTGCATGACTTCTTCTCAAACTTTCAACAATACGTCATGGGTAAAAGCAGCCTATATACAATCATCTTTGGGACAGGTATCCATTTTAATAAATCAATCCTTATATTGTGTTAAGTCTTACTGAGAACTGCATAGACAAAAAAGTATTAAATTAAGTTGTTTCTCGGTATGAAACGTTAGATTCCTAAGTATGATCAATAAAGTCATATTTAACTGAGGTGCCACTGAGAATATGCTGTGGGGAGTCATTTGCCTCATATCATTCCCATTCTTTGAACATGCAGTCCAGTATCCTTTCTCACAACTGTGAGAAATCCTTCTCTTTCTGCTGCTAGACTATCCAGCCCCTGTTCTCTCTTGAATGCAGCTGGACACTATTTTCTAACTCAAACTACAACTGTATTCCTGTCTCTTAAGACATACAGAGATACATATAGATATAGATATACATATAGAGAGTCAATTATCCAAACATCAATTATCCAAAATGTCAATTATCAGGACCAGCCTTCCAAAGTTTTTAGGTAGTTAAAAATTATAAAGTCTGAATATGTAAACATTATACATATTAGCTTGAGCATGTTTTTGAGCTTTTAGCCTATTGTGTGTGAAAAGTATTCTTTATTGTCCACTGTAATGGTTGAAAAGTGTATCCCTGCATGCAGAACAAAACAACATTTTAGAAGTTTTTTATCTGGTTGAATTATATGTTTAATTATCCAAACAGTTTGATTATCCAAACTTCCCTATGTCCCAATTAGTTTGGATAATTGACTCTGTACTGTAAAAAAAACTTTTCAAACCTATGCAAATATACTGAATTGCAACTTTTTTCTTTAGATAGCTTGTATGGGACAGTTTTTGTTTCCTTCCTATGTGTACCATACAAATTTTCTGATATACAGTTCTTAATCCTGTTTGATTCTCAACTGGAGTGCCTTCTGTGTGGAGTCTGTATGTCCTTCCCGCAGTCGAGTGGCATTCAAAAGACATGCATGAATGGGTGTGCCTTCGTTGAAGGTTGAGCATTGGGCTGGCAACTCGGCACCATAAATAATCTACTGCCAATCATTAGCAGACTGGAGTTCCACTGTGGTGACCCCTAACCTGGAAAAGCCAAAAAGACAAACAAAGAACTGGGTCTACATGGAAACTCTAATGGATTTAATGCTCAAAGTTTTGCTTTGTGATGTAGAGCAATTATTTTGCAATATGAGTTATATAAATATTGCTGCAGTGGTGGGAGGTTGGCATAATGGTTAAGGTGTTTACCTTACAGACACAAGGTGCAAGGTTTGATTCTCACATGGGGCAATTGGCTAGGATTAAAATGGCCCACAAGGGCACTTAGCCTAGTACTAATCTATGAACCTATTAACTTCTAGTGGTGCAATGTGGAAAATATTTATTTAGTACAAGTGTGGATTGGCAAGAACCCATTTCACTTGACTATATACTTATTCAGAGATACAACCTGCTACTTAGTGTATGTCTAGTAAAAACATGTTAACATTAAATCATATCTGTAGTGATCTAGTTTTACTTTACATATATTCTCTGAAAATATATCATAAAAGCATGTAGCTGCAACAACAGTACATATGTCATAAACCCTTGGAACATGAAAGTTCATGTTAGAGTTTTATATGAAACAGCTTTAGGGATTTTTCATTTTTGTAACATCCTTTAAGCCCAGGACAGAAGTAAGGGTAGAGTCTCTCATTAAAGGTATCATTGAAGGTATAGAGGTGAGACATGTTATCGGCATTATAAAATGACACCTGTCCCCCCTCATAGTCCAGATACACACCGATCCTCTGTGGTTTCACAATCAGCTTGAAAATGTGCTGCTGGTAGTCATTTGCCTTGCATTCATTCCCATTCATCTGCCCCACAGTCCAGTATCCATGCGCAGGACTCAGGTCAATCTGTCCCTTCCTTTTGCTGAACTTTTTGGTGATACCCAAAATCCAGTCAGTATTGTCTCCAAACTCCACCTCCCAGTAGTGTCTCTTTGATTGAAATCCCTCTGATCCCAGCACAAAGAGACATTCATCAAACCTCTTAGTGTTGTCAGAGTACAGCTTCTGTTTATCACCGACTGTCACTTTAGTCATGTCCTCAGACAGAATGAGATAAGAATTTGCTGTGTTAGGATCCAGGATCAGATGAGACAGTCCTGCAAAAATAAAACAATTTTTGTATCTTATTTTGTTAATCTAAAAATAAATAAGTTTATAAATGTCACATAGTACAGGTCATATATCATTAAATGTTTATTGTCACAGACTTTGCCACTGGATAAGCTCCATAATTAACTTGCTGTTTTGCTGAATTACTACTCAGGTAATAGATCAGCCCATCCTACAAGAGTGTTCATGTATCAACCCATGCTACAGTAGTACTCAGGTAATTTAAATACCTGTGCTACAAGAGTACTTAGTAATAATACACCAGCCCATCCTACAACAGTATTCAGTTATGAAGCCATGCTTCAATAGTACTCAGATAATACAAAGACCTGAGCTACAAGAGTACTCAGGTAATACATCAGACCATGCTGTGATAGTACTCGGTTAATACATCAGACCATGATTCAATAGCACTCGGGTAATACATCAGCCCATGCTGTAATAGTACTCAGGTAGTATATCGGCTCATCCTAAAATAATACTCTGGTAATACATCAGCTGATGCTACAGCGGTACTCAGCTAATACAAAAGTCCATACTACAAAAGTCTTCATGTAATATATGAACTCATGCTACAGCAGTACTCAAGTAATACAAAAGGACATGCTACAATGGTACTCAGATAATATACGTCAGCCTATGCTAGAAAAGAGCTCAGTGAATATATCAGACCATGCTCCATGCGTGGGGCAGTAATCTAGGAGCCTGAATCCTGATCACTGACACTGGAGAGGGATGTTCAATTGGAATACAAATGACTACACTCAGTATTTCCAGATGCAGACCTCCCTGCATCAAGCACATTTCCCTCTAAGAGTACCCAGGGAAAGCATTCAGTCCAGGGGCTGGTTCCTCTCTATATCTGTCCATAACCCATTAAGACTCTGCACTAGCACAGCTTAGAGTTGAGTCCTTAACTGGGGTTCCAAGCTAAGTCCTCCCATACCCTCTCTGGAAAAGCAGTGCTTTGTCTCCCTGCTCTAAACAGCTGACACACACAAACACACACACACACACACACACACACACACACACACACACACACACACACACACTGAGATTTGGTTTGCACACACACACACACACGCACACACACACACACACACACACACACACACACACACACACACACACACACACACACACACACACACACTGAGATTTGATTTGCACACACACACACACACACCACATGAGCATGCACACATGCACACACGCACACACACACACACACACACACACACACACACACACACACACACACACACACATGGGAAAGACTAGCACAGATTATTTACTATACCATGTTTGCCCAGAATATATTGTATATTCACTGCCACCAGTCAGTTACTCTAAGGCTCTTAAAAGGGTATCCAGTTATGCTGAGTGAAGTTAATATCAATACAAATAGTAATGTTGACCAAACAGCAATGCTTTCAGGAGTGGGCAGAGTTATCACCAAATAAATATATGCAAACACTATCAAAGCTTAAATATTTTCTAAAAATGACCAGCCACAATAAAAAGTTTAAATATATTTAATAATATGTAATAAAAGAACATGACAATACTACATATCTATTTACAGTAAACATTAGAGTTTCAGCACAGGGAATATTAAAAGTAACACCAATGGGAAGTTTCACACAGTTATAGAAAAACAGTATTTAACTAGTCTCACTATCTGGTCCTCATTGACTAAAAGAATTACTGTTCCTTCTTACTGAATAGAGCAAGACAAGATGGGTGAGTTGTCCTTTTTGTCAGATCCAAACAGAATACAGAATGCTCCTGAGACTTCAGTTTCCTCTAATTTCAAAACATTATTTCTGTACAAAATGACATCACATACATCTGGTCATCTGACTCTGTTTCCCATGCTATCACTAACACTGGAAGCTGCCAGGGTTTAACAGCTATGTGCTTCAATAAAAACAGATAGAATATTGCTCACATGTGGTGTGGCTACTTGAAGTCATAAAACCATAAAACACTTCCCTTCTTCTTACAGGGGCTAGAAGTTATTCTTTAGCACAGACACTGCATCTCTGACTCCATTCAAAATTGTGGGATCACATATTTATGGCTTAAACCATAAAGTAATTTAACTTCAAGAATATTTTGCAGGTGGATTAAGACTAATCTCAAGCACAACTGTCCAGTATATGCTGTTACAATGTATACATTTAAACAGTTACAGTAATGCATGTATATCTCCTTTCCTTCCAGCAGGGCACACTGTTGATACATTGTAACACAAGCAAACCTCACAAATACATTTTCAGCACAAGCATCTGTACAAATCAGTTTGATATACAAATGACATATAATTATTTACAAAATTCCAGCTAGCTGTGCTGGCACATGTTATACATTCACTACCCTACTTCTCCTGGAATGGCTGGCAGTGCCTCCTATTGTCACACTCCAATAGTATTCAGATAACACATCAACTCATACTACAGCAGTACTCAGATAATGCATCAGCCCATGCTAGAATAGTACTCTGATAATACATCAACTTATGTATGCTACAATAGTAATTAAGGTATACATCAGCTAATGCTACAAAGATGCTCAGATAATACATAAGCCCATGCAACAATAGTACTCAGATAATAATACATCAGACCATGCTACAAAAATGCTCAGGTAATAAATTAGAAATAAATGGGTTCTGACTTGTGAAGGTTAATGACAGTTGTGCTTCAGATGGGTACCATGGAAATAAATAAATAAATGCAGTAATGTATTTCATTCAAACATACCAGCTAACATTAAATATATTATATGTCTAATTGGAAAAATGCAGTATTTTGTCAAAATTGCTCATCAAAGAGTCACTATAGAATTGCAAAACAAAAATTTTGGTTTGAATGACTGAGAAACTGACATAGGTTGGAGGAAATAGCATGCACTGTATATGAGAGAGAAGCATTTATACCTCCTGCTGTGCAATAGACAAGTAGGCTCTGTTTGCAATTAGGTAGTGTTAGGTTTTAGTAAGTGCTGTCATGGCACGTGTGTACTGCCATAGATAAGAAAGGTGTTGCCTCAGGGATTTTTGAAAGAATGGTGTGTCATTAGTGGTCCTTAGTGATGGTGGGAAGTTATTCCATAGTTTAGCAAAAGTAAAGGAGTAAAGTATCTAACCAGCTGAAAGGTTCAGTTTTTCTACATTTAGGAGGATTTGATTTTTGGATCAGACAGGTCTGTTTGGGTGGTACAGGGTAAATAGTGAAAAGAGGGCAGAGCAATTAGATGGCTTGAATATCAATTTGTGACTTGTGGTTAGTTGTAAATATGTAAGGTGATGGGGGAGTTCTATCCAATTTACTAGTTGAAGTGAGGCACAATGGTGAGAAGAATATTTTGGATTGGTTACAAATTTAGCAATTTTATTGTAGCATGAGTCCAGTTTGGTTTAACCAAGGACTGAATATGAGTAAGGAGTGGAGCACCATAAAGAAGGGATGGTAGCAGAAAGGAAGAAGCTAGGGATAGTCTTATGTAGTGGGTGAGGAAGCATTTGTGCCTGTAGAGCAGGGCCAGTTTTTGATGTACTTTTTTTTATATTGCTGTTAATATGCAGGTCGAATGCCAGGTTTTTATCTGCGATGACACCTAGATATTTAGTGTTAGGGAGAACCTCAATGAAAGTGTTATTTTGGGATTGAAAAGTACATTTGTATTTGTTTAGGGAAGTGTTTTTAGGGATGAATAACACAAGTTTAGTTTTATTGGGATTTAGGGCAAGGTGATTATTGGTCATCCATGTTTCAGTAGAAATGAGGGCACTTTGAGTGAGTGACTGTAATTCTGGTATGGAATTGGCAGTACAGATGTTGGTTGACTCATCTGCATACTGGCTGACTATACCTTAACTAAGAGTGGTATGGACATTTTTGATAAAAATGCTAAACAGAAGCAGCCCTAATATGGATCCTTGTGGAACTCCTGTTGTGGTGTTGAGGAATAGAGAGAAGGAGTGTTGCCACTTAGTTGCTTGTTGTTTATCTATGAGGTTGTTGGAGAACCAGTTAAGGGTGGGGGGATGCCTAGGTTGGAGAGTTTAGAGAGAAGAAGAGGGTGGGAGACCCATATCAAGGACAATGGAAAGATCAAAAGAGTGAAGAGGCATTTTTTCTAGCATCACATGCCTGGTTAACTGTATCCATGAAGGATATAAGGGCTGTAGTGGCGCTGTGACTTTGCCTAAAGCCATACTGAGTTGAGGAGAGGATTTTGTTGTGTAGCAGGTAATTAAGAAGTTGACTATGAATGCATTTTTCCAGGATTTTAGAGATGGGTAAGAGGATAGCAATGGTTTGAAAGTTAGAGATGTCAATATTATTTCTAACTTTGTGAAGATGAAGAACATATGATTTTTTTTTCCAAATAGTAGGTATATAGGACTCCTGAATGGATCTGTTAAGAAGTATACTGATGGGGCAGGCACTGGAGTTAGCTGAAATTTGTAGGAATGCTGGAGGTAGGTTATCAGGGGAATTGAAGCCAGGTTTGAGTTTGAGAAGTAGTTTTTATGGTGATGGTGGGTATAGGTGAGTCAGAAAAGCTGGATAATGAGGGTGAGGATGGATTTGCAGGAGTTAAATTGGTTTGAAGAAGTTGGCGGTAAGATTAGCTATGTTATTTATGAAATATGAGTTAAAGAGTGATGCTATTTCTATGGGTGTTTTATCTGGATTTGGACAAGGATTATTGTTTGTGGCTGGGTTTAATAAAGAATTGATGGAGCTCCAGAATTTTGGGGGTTTTGCTTATGGTGGTTTTGTAGACTAAGGCAGTGTTCTTTTTTTACTTTTAATGACTAGATGCTTTACTTGATTGTGGAGTTGTTTGTATTTGGTTAGGTCAGATGGATTTTTGTTGTTTTGCCATAACTTCCAGGCTTTGTCCCTGGCAGTCATGAGTTTCTTAGTGGGTCTAGTAAGCCAACTGGCATGATTAGTTTTCACTCTCTTTTGCAGGGATGGAGATGTGGAGCTAGATTGTTTAGTATCTGCAGGAATGTAGAGTTAAAGAGATCAACATCATCATCCAAGGGAAGGACTTTTAGTTTATCCAAGTTGATACTACATAAGGTTTTGTTAAGGGTGATTGGGCAGAAGTGAGATAGGTCTCTTGTGTGCCTATACTGGTGTGTACTAAGCATTGAGGTAGATTTATGTATTATGAAGTCAGGCAGGTGATCACTAATACTGTTAGGACGCATCCCTGTGGAGGAGACGTTACTAGGGTCAGACTCCATAATCCAGTCCAGGACTGAGCCACTGTTGTTGTTTTTGTTGAGTCTTGTTATGCTGGTAATTAGCTGGATATAGTTACATAAGTTGATGCTGGAGGAAGGGTGGTGGTGTGAGATATCTAGGCAGTTAATATTTACATCACCCAGAATGATTGCTTCATTTTCTATGTTATTAGTTGTCCATGCTAGGATCTCCTCTAATATGGGAATGTTATTGCCAGGAGGGATATACAGGACTATAAGACAGAGGCTTCTGTAATTATTCATTTTTAAATAGGATATTAGAATTTTGTCTGTGAATGAATTAGGAATGGATTTAGTATATGAGGGTATATTAAAAATGTTATGGTACATCAGTGCCATGCCTTCACCTTTTTTATGCAGTCTGTCAGATCTTAAACAAGCATAGCCTGGAGATAGAAATTCTGCATTTTTAATGTAAGGTTTAGCCATGTCGCAGAAGCAGCTATAAAATCTGGTTTGTTGTGTGCTTTCCAGGCATGTAAATCAGGGATTTTATTTCTAATCCTTTGAAGATTAAGGGTAGTGAGGCTTAATAATTTGTAGGAGTTAAAGGGGTTGAGGGGGAAATGGACTGGAACAGGGTTGGCTGTATGTCAGTGCATAGGGTTAGGTTGGAGTTTGTATGTGGGCAATTGATGGGTTGCTGTTTCCTTTTTGATTTATATTCATATTTTAACACAGTTGATTTTATTTTATCTTGCAGGGGAAGGATTTTTAGTTTGATGCATAGGGTTATGTCTGTTGTGTGTAGGTTAGAAGATACATCAGAAAAGGTATCAAGAACTAGTGTATGAGTTGCAGTTATACATGCAACTTTGTATTGCAGTTGGTGTCACTGGGACAGGAGTACTGTTTAAGTGTAGAACATCTCCTGGCCTGAGGTAAGGGAGGTTAGGTGGAGATATGCAAGATAATTAATGGGTAAGTAGTGTGTCTAGTGTGATGGAGAGAACAGGGTTACATTGACTATAACTGGAAGGTGGGTGTGACTGGATGAGTTGCAATGCTGGGAGGAGCTTGGGTGTTATATCGTGGTAAATAAGGAAACCACACGGTTTATAGAGTTGTAAGGCTTTTCTTTATTAAGAGCCTCCAGGTGCGCACCCATGCTTCTTCACACAACTTCTGCAAGTCATACATCCACCAGAACCAACAAGTTACCAGAGAATACAGAACCAACAGTACATGCTGAATTCCCCACAGTGCCCCTACAGTACAACAACCACATTACCAGCCCGAATACTACATTCCTCCCCTTTTAAGCTAAGACATACTGTCTTACATAAGCCAAACTAGGGAACAAGTTCCACAATGCATTTAATCATTTACTTGTAAATAACAGGCTAGTTATTAACTGGTTACCATACCATCTACTATTTTTTTTTTAAGCTGGTAATCTATACATGCACTTTTGTTAACATTGGTAGTCCTTCAAGTAACTAGGTTTAACCAGCACACGCTTAGAACGGCGCAGTGGTACCACCTTAGGTGACTCCGGTGTCACAGTTACCACTTCAGGTATCGGTGTGTCCTTCCCTGGAATGGTTGGATCCTCAGAAACCTCTCCTTCCATGTTCTGGCGGTCTCCCTCGATTTGCGATCCTCCTGCCACTGCGAGCCCTGGTTCCGAACTTAACGATAGTTCCGAGGCCAGCAGTTCCATGGCATCCTTCTTCTGTTCGCTCCTCAGAATTTGGTCTACATGTCTCCTCACCAAGAAATCTCCATTCAACCTCACCTGGTACGATAATGGACCTGTACTCTTGACAATGAACCCTGGAATCCACTTAGGCCCATAACTGAAATTTCGCGTCATCACTGCATCTCCTTCCAGAAAACTTCGCTCTCTCCGTCGTCTATCATGACATTCTTTTTGCCTCCACTGGGTCCCCTCCACCTTAGCTCGGACATTAGGATACACTAGATCCAACGTGGATCTCAATCTCCGCCCTTGCAACATCTCGGCAGGTGACAAACCCGTGGTAGATTGTGGTGTAATACGGTAGTTGAATAACACCCTTGATACTTTTGCTGCTATACTTCCTTCTCCAGACTTCTTCATCATTGCTTTAAAAGTCTGCACAGCTCTTTCAGCACAACCATTTGTAGCTGCATGGTAGGGTGCTGATGTGATGTGTACGATGCCATTTTTTCTCAGAAAACCCTTGAACTCTTCACTCGTGAAACATGAAGCATTATCGGATACAATAGTCTCTGGCAGTCCTTGACTACTGAAACTCCTCCTCAAGCATTCAATGGTAACGAGAGAAGTGGGTGTCTTGACTTGATACGCATCCATCCATTTCGAATGAGCATCCATGATTATCAAAAACATGGCCCCCATGAATGGTCCTGCATAATCTATATGAAGTCTCTGCCAAGGCCTGCTCGGCCACTCCCATGGATGTAGTGGCGCCGCCACTGGCAAATTGCGATGTTGTTGACATGTTTTACACTCATTCACAACGACTTCAATCTCGTGGTCCAACTTGGGCCACCAAAAATAACTTCGGGCTAAGGCCTTCATTCGGGTAATGCCCACATGACCTTGGTGCAACTGCTGTAAAAGTGCCCGTCTTCCTGGGGACGGAATTATCACTCGTGCCCCCCACAATACGCATCCATCTTGTACACTCAGCTCTGTTTTCCTCACCTCATAAGGTCGAAAAACTGGATCTGTTTGTTGGACTGGCCAGCCTTGCTGGACCCACTGAAACACTCTAGCAAGCACCGGGTCTTTGTGTGTCCAAACTCTCAGTTCCTTAGCAGACACCAACATGATGTCTTCCATCATCAAAACTCGGTCCTCCGCTTCCTCTTCTTGGATATGCCCTGGCATCGGCAACCAACTTAGTGCATCTGCATTACTATGGTGTTTTCCGGGCTTATAAACAATTTCGTATTCATAAGCTCTCAACGTTACAGCCCACCTCTGGATGCGGGGAGAAACCATCTGCGGTACCGCTTTCATCTCGTTGAATAATGACAACAAAGGCTTATGATCAGTGCAAATAGTAAACTTCCTCCCATAGAGGTATTTGTGAAATCGCTTGATTCCAAACATCACAGCTAAACCCTCTTTATCTATCTGGGAATAGTTTGACTCCGCTGGTGTCAAAGTTCGTGACATGAACCCAATGGGTCTCTCTTGTCCATCTGGCATCCGGTGTGCCAACACAGCCCCTAATCCATAGGGTGAGGCATCACATGACAAAATTAAGTCCTTGTGACTATCGTAGTGCACCAAAACTTCTGAAGATTGCATTAGTTCCTTTGACTGTTCAAACGCTCTGTCCTGTTCCTCTTTCCACGACCACTGAGCCTCCTTCCTTAAAAACTTATGTAAATGAGCTAACAGGGTTGACAGATTTGGCAGGAACCTGTTATAATAGTTGAGTAAGCCTAAATAGGCTTTCAGTTCTGTAACATTTGTGGGTGCTGGTGCCTGTTGAATGGCTTCCACTTTATTTGGCAAGGGGTGTAGGCCTGACGCATCCACCTTGTAGCCCAGGAATTCTGCTTCCGTTGCCATGAAAGCACATTTACTCCGTTTCACCCTTAGACCTGCCTCTCGCAGTCGACTCAGCACCTCATTCAGCGTCTCCAGATGCTCTCGAATGTTCCTACCCGTCAACAGGATATCGTCTAAATACACAGCCACCTTTGGAATTCCTGCCACTAGTCCCTCCATTATTCTCTGGAAAATAGCTGGACTCGAGGAAACCCCAAAAGGTAAACGATTGACTTGGAACAAACCTTTGTGTGTGTTCAGGGTAACATATGCCTTTGACCCTTCTTCCAGCACTACTTGTTGATATGCCTGACTGAGGTCCAGTTTACTAAACCTTTCACCTCCGACAACTTTTCAAACACATCCTCCACCTTTGGCAAGGGATACTGCTCTAGCTTGAGACTTGGTTCACTGTTAACTTGTAGTCACCACATATCGTACAGTACCATCTGGCTTTAATACTGGAACAATTGGTGCGGCCCACTCCACAAACTTTACTGGTTCAATTATACCTTGCTTCGTGAGTCTCTCTAACTCAAACTCAACTTTCTTCTTCATCGCATATGGTACAGGTCGGGTTTGTAAAATCTTGGCGTTACGTTTTCTTTCACGTGTATCTTTGCTGGTGGACCCCTCCAGGTCCCCAGTTCCTCTTTGAATACTTCTTCATTATTCTCTAGCACCTCTTGCAAGGTCAGGCCCGGCTGTTCTACCTTATGGAGCTGTAGGCAGTCCATGTTTAGCTCCTTTAACCACACCCGGCCTAGCAGGTTTGGTCCCTTACCTGCTACCACCATGACTGGCAATTCTTTGACTTGGTCTTTATATTTTACCTTCATTTTCACCATTCCCAACGTGGGAACTATTTCACCCGTGTAGGTTTTCAAAATCACTGAACAGTCCTGCAGCTTCCGAGCTTCTCTAGGCCATAACTTCCCATACTCAGCCTTTGACAGAACTGTGACACTACACCCCGTATCCACTTCAAACTGTACCATTTTACCATTTAAGTCCAACTGGGTTTTAATGGGATCAACTCTTTCCCACTTGGCCTCTTTCACATTAAACATTGTGAACACTTCTTCGGCTTCCCTGGTTGGTTGATCTGTAACTTCACGCATGTGGTGTGCATACTGCCGTTTATTTTTTCGGTTTCCCTTCCTTTCCATCATACTGCTTTTTTCCTCCCCCTTTTTCGGCTGCTCCCGAGAGGGTATTGAGCGGCACATTTTCTTTACATGGCCCTTTTTCCCGCAAGCATGACATTTTACAGTTAAAAAACGACAGTTCCGTGACAAATGTTCACCTCCACACCTGTAACAAGCATACTGACCAGACTTCCCTTGTGAATTATGCTCCATCACCACTTTATGCACTGGCAGTGGGGTCGCACTCCTGCTTCCAACCCCTTCCGTGGCTTTCTGTTGTAAATCACGAATGTCTTTAGTCGCTGTCTCTATGGCCTGTGCCAACTTCAAGGCCTTTTCAAACGACAAGTCAGGCTCCGCTAACAATCTGCGTTATATGCGGTCATCTGCAATGCCACATACAAGCCTATCTCGTAGCATTTCGGTCAGTCTGTCCCCATAATCACAATGTTGTGCCAGTTCCCTCAACACTGCGACATACTCCATTACCATTTCATTAGCCATTCTAGTCTTTGAATTTAACTTGAACCTCTGGACTATTGCACTCGGCTTCGGGTTATAATGTGACTGAAGTAAACTCGTCAACTCTGTGAACGATTTGTCCCCCGGTTTATCCGGACTCAATAAGTTCCTCATCAGACTGTACGTCTTACTGCCCACCGAGCTTAGCAATATGGCTCGCTTCCGACCCGCTTCCATTATCTGGTTTGCCTCAAAAAATGTTCCAACACTTCACAATACTCCTCCCAGGTCTGTGTCTGACAGTCGTATGCAACTAGTGACCCCAACATGGAACCAGACATCACTCCAGTAGGCCCTGTCTCTTCGTCATCCGACATGAACTGCAACCCACCAGTTTACTCGCAGCGGACTCGGAGGCATCCCATCCTCGTCGCCAATATGTTATATCGTGGTAAATAAGGAAACCACACGGTTTATAGAGTTGTAAGGCCTTTCTTTATTAAGAGCCTCCAGGTGCGCACCCATGCTTCTTCACACAACTTCTGCAAGTCATACATCCACCAGAACCAACAAGTTACCAGAGAATACAGAACCAACAGTACATGCTGAATTCCCCACATCGCCCCTACAGTACAACAACCACATTACCAGCCCGAATACTACATTGGGTTAGGATAAATGTAGGTGAACTGGGGGGTGGATGAGAATGGGAGTAGGGTAGGAGAATGAAGTGGGCTGGACCTGATCCCTTATCTGCCCAAACGACAGAAAAACAATCAGTGAGGTCAGTAAATTTAGAGAAAAATGCTAACTGAGTGAAGAAACGGGAAAGCAAAGTGGGAGAGGCTAATAGCAGTAGTGTGAGTTCAGATGGGAGGCAGGAAGAAGCAAGCAGGGTGAATAGAGAAGTAGGAGGGGGGAGAAAAATAAAGTTCAAGAAAAGACAGAGGGGCTATGACAGAGAAAAATAGTATAGAACTAGATTGAGATAGAGCACTAGTAGGTCTAGTAGGTTACTTTTGCTGGTTAGTGAAAGGATTTATTAGTAATATATAGGGAAATGTAAATCCAACAAGATAGAAGATGGAAGGATAACTACAAAGACAGAGGAACTAGAGAAGTGTAGGGTGATGTACAAGACAGCAGCTAATCCAGATACTGTGTGGTAGGGTAAGATTACTAAAAACAAATACCATATGCATACATTATCTGTATAAAGAAGGCAGGATCCTGGTCAGGAGTTTCAAGCTTCCACTGGGAGAAATTGTGACAAAACTTCACTTGCGTTGCAGCTTATCTTAGGACTCACAGGCAGAGGTCGGATAGGGGTGTATTTCAGCATTTAAAGGTTTATGGGTTAAGTATTAAGTTTTCTAAATATCAATCCTGCATTCATACATCAGCTTGGAGGCAGAGCAGAGGTGAATGGGAACAGAATAATTCTTCTCAGTAACTGTGATCACTTACTGCTGCATCATACATTTTTCAGAAATCCTACAGTCTGTTAACCAAATATGCACTAACATCTCCAAGAGTGGCAGAAGTGGAAGGTGGTGTGCATTTGTGTGATAGGAAAGAAATGTTTCTCCCAATCAAAATGGAACTGTAAGTCTACTTTCTTTATTGAAGTTTGGTATTCTCCATGCAAGCTGTACTTTTTTAGAACCTGTTAGAACTGTTTTCTGAATCTCTACATGGCTAGTAGGTATTATGCTCTATATTAGCCATTTTACTGTGTTGCAACTCTTCTCCCCAAAAACGCCACTTTTTTTCTAAATCAAGTTTAGTTCAATATTTACATTGTTGCATATTCTGACAGTCCATTTGTCATGACAAAGCTCATAGGTCACCTTTAAGCACAGATGACTATGCTTATTAAGCCTTAATCATCCAAAAAAAGGCAAAGAAATGAATTAATTTTGGCTATCTCATGCTAACTGCCTGATGGTGTACTGCCCACATATTGGTGATGTAATGCCCAGTTGCTGGTGCTCTATTGCCAGGCTACTGAAGATGGCTGCTTCTACTGTGTTACATTCACTTTGCTCACAAGGGAACTTGACCTCAGGGATGGCAGACAAAACTTAAAACATATGGCTACCATATCCTTAGTGCTGGTACCTGTAATGAAGAAACCCGCTTTTACTACTTCTTTATTTTTTACTTATGCACAAAATTAAATAAACTTATATGTTTTATGTTGTCTTGTGGCAGTTAATATATTATGTTTCATCACTAACAAACCCTTCCCTACCCAGTATTTTCCACATCAATTAACATACTGAGTGTGCAGTGCATGAGTCCATTCATGACATGTGATATGTCTTCATTCCATTGTCTAGAGCTCACAAAGTAAAGGAGAGCTGAAAGCATTCTTTTCAGCTATAAACTTAATTTCATCATTGCCTTTTCTCATGTTCCAACATTATCTTTTTACTGATTTCAGTTAACAGTAAGTGCAGTGAAATTATACAAGACTACTCTATAAAAATATCTGAAGGATATTGCCCCAGAAACACCAGTGGAGTAGAATGTAAGTGTAGTTTCTGTTTTTGCTTATGACTTTAATTTTCTGTATAGATGTTGCCTGCACTTTTACAAAATAAAAAGCATAATAGTGGGCAGTTCTAGCATGGCCAGCACTGATAGGGTTGCTACCTTTTCCTCATAACACAGGACAGCCCTATTTGAGCAGATATGTCTTGAGGAAAAAAACATTAAAAATGGCAAATGTCCTGAGATTTTAAGAAACAAATATTTCCTCTGTTTCATTTAATAGTTTCATAACATGATTATTTTGAATTTAAAAGACCTAAATATTTGGAACAACATAAACATCTGAAATTCTGCAAGACTGAGTTGTTATTTTAGCAAAAACATGCCGTTTATTCCTATGCATTGATATGAGGTATAACCTGCCCTGCAAAAGCTCACATTTCAGTAAAAAATGTCACACTTTGGGCATTTGGAAAGGTGTCAGCTCTATGCACTGAGGTGGTATGACCCCATCATGATTGTACTTTAAGTTTTCTGTAAACACTGACTTTAACCCTGCATTGCACAAACAGCAATATTACATTATATATGGTGGTTGAGGGTGGTAGGACAAATGAAAACATACCTGCCACCAAAACAACAATAAAAAACATTCCTTAAAATGTGTAACGTGAGTTAGAACCCAGATAAATGAAACTTGCATACTAATGCTGTCTGCCATGATAGTTGAAGCAAACACACTGAGGCATGTTAATAAGATTCTGCTGATATTTTGGTGGCTCGTATAGGGTCACACACGGTAATAAAATCATGCTACTAGTGATCCAGAGTGAGTATAGTATTCCCCATAGCAGACAGGGGAGCTGCTATGGGGAATTAGGAGAACTTTAGTTCCAGAGTGAGTATAGCATCACAGATAGCAGACAGGGGAACTGCTGTGGGGAATTAGGAGAACTTTAGTTCCAGAGTGAGTATAGTATCACAGATGGCAGACAGGGGAACTGCTATGGGGAATTAGGAGAACTTTAGTTCCAGAGTGAGTATAGTATCACAGACAGCAGACAGGGGAACTGCTATGGGGAATTAGGAGAACTTTAGTTCCAGAGTGAGTATAGTATCACAGATAGCAGACAGGGGAACTGCTATGGGGAATTAGGAGAACTTTAGTTCCAGAGTGAGTATAGTATCACAGATAGCAGACAGGGGAACTGCTATGGGGAATTAGGAGAACTTTAGTTCCAGAGTGAGTATAGTATCACAGATAGCAGACAGGAGAACTGCTATGGGGAATTAGGAGAACTTTAGTTCCAGAGTGAGTATAGTATCACAGACAGCAGACAGGGGAACTGCTATGGGGAATTAGGATAACTTTAGTTCCAGAGTGAGTATAGTGTCACAGATAGCAGACAGGGGAACTGCTATGGGGAATTAGGATAACTTTAGTTCCAGAGTGAGTATAGTATCACAGATAGCAGACAGGGGAACTGCTATGGGGAATTAGGAGAACTTTAGTTCCAGAGTGAGTATAGTATCACAGACAGCAGACAGGGGACTGCTATGGGGAATTAGGAGAACTTTAGTTCCAGAGTGAGTATAGTATCAAAGATAGCAGACAGGGGAACTGCTATGGGGAATTAGGGGAACTTTAGTTCCAGAGTGAGTATAGTATCACAGATAGCAGACAGGGGAACTGCTATGGGGAATTAGGAGAACTTTAGTTCCAGAGTGAGTATAGTATCACATTTAGCAGACAGGGGAACTGCTATGGGGAATTAGGAGAACTTTAGCTCCAGAGTGAGTATAGTATTACAGATAGCAGACAGGGGAACTGCTATGGAGAATTAGGAGAACTTTAGTTCCAGAGTGAGTATAGTATCACAGATAGCAGACAGGGGAACTGCTATGGGGAATTAGGAGAACTTTAGTTCCAGAGTGAGTATAGTATCACAGACAGCAGACAGGGGAACTGCTATGGGGAATTAGGAGAACTTTAGTTCCAGAGTGAGTATAGTATCACAGATAGCAGACAGGGGAACTGCAATGGGGAATTATGATAACTTTAGTTCCAGAGTGAGTATAGTATCACAGATAGCAGACAGGGGTACTGCTATGGGGAATTAGGAGAACTTTAGTTCCAGAGTGAGTATAGTATCACAGATAGCAGACAGGGGAACTGCTATGGGGAATTAGGAGAACTTTAGTTCCAGAGTGAGTATAGCATCACAGATAGCAGACAGGGGAACTGCTATGGGGAATTAGGAGAACTTTAGTTCCAGAGTGAGTATAGTATCTGACAGCAAACAGGGGAACTGCTATGGGGAATTAGGAGAACTTTAGTTCCAGAGTGAGTATAGTATCACAGATAGCAGACAGGGGAACTGCTATGGGGAATTAGGAGAACTTTAGTTCCAGAGTGAGTATAGTATCACAGATAGCAGACAGGGAACTGCTATGGGGAATTAGGAGAACTTTAGTTCCAGAGTGAGTATAGTATCACAGATAGCAGACAGGGGAACTGCTATGGGGAATTAGGAGAACTTTAGTTCCAGAGTGAGTATAGTATCACAGATAGCAGACAGGGGAACTGCTATGGAGAATTAGGAGAACTTTAGTTCCAGAGTGAGTATAGTATCACAGATAGCAGACAGGGGAACTGCTATGAGGAATTAGGAGAACTTTAGTTCCAGACTGAGTATAGTATCACAGATAGCAGACAGGGGAACTGCTATGGGGAATTAGGAGAACTTTAGTTCCAGAGTGAGTATAGTATCACATATAGCAGACAGGGGAACTGCTATGGGGAATTAGGAGAACTTTAGCTCCAGAGTGAGTATAGTATTACAGATAGCAGACAGGGGAACTGCTATGGGGAATTAGGAGAACTTTAGTTCCAGAGTGAGTATAGTATCACAGATAGCAGACAGGGGAACTGCTATGGGGAATTAGGAGAACTTTAGTTCCAGAGTGAGTATAGTATCACAGATAGCAGACAGGGGAACTGCTATGGAGAATTAGGATAACTTTAGTTCCAGAGTGAGTATAGTATCACAGATAGCAGACAGGGGAACTGCTATGAGGAATTAGGAGAACTTTAGTTCCAGAGTGAGTATAGTATCACAGATAGCAGACAGGGGAACTGCTATGGGGAATTAGGAGAACTTTAGCTCCAGAGTGAGTATAGTATTACAGATAGCAGACAGGGGAACTGCTATGGGGAATTAGGAGAACTTTAGTTCCAGAGTTAGTATAGTATCACAGATAGCAGACAGGGGAACTGCTATGGGGAATTAGGATAACTTTAGTTCCAGAGTGAGTATAGTATCACAGACAGCAGACAGGGGAACTGCTATGGGGAATTAGGAGAACTTTAGTTCCAGAGTGAGTATTGTATCACAGATAGCAGACAGGGGAACTGCAATGGGGAATTATGATAACTTTAGTTCCAGAGTGAGTATAGTATCACAGATAGCAGACAGGGGTACTGCTATGGGGAATTAGGAGAACTTTAGTTCCAGAGTGAGTATAGTATCACAGATAGCAGACAGGGGAACTGCTATGGGGAATTAGGAGAACTTTAGTTCCAGAGTGAGTATAGCATCACAGATAGCAGACAGGGGAACTGCTATGGGGAATTAGGAGAACTTTAGTTCCAGAGTGAGTATAGTATCTGACAGCAAACAGGGGAACTGCTATGGGGAATTAGGAGAACTTTAGTTCCAGAGTGAGTATAGTATCACAGATAGCAGACAGGGGAACTGCTATGGGGAATTAGGAGAACTTTAGTTCCAGAGTGAGTATAGCATCACAGATAGCAGACAGGGGAACTGCTATGGGGGATTAGGAGAACTTTAGTTCCAGAGTGAGTATAGTATCTGACAGCAAACAGGGGAACTGCTATGGGGAATTAGGAGAACTTTAGTTCCAGAGTGAGTATAGTATCACAGATAGCAGACAGGGGAACTGCTATGGGGAATTAGGAGAACTTTAGTTCCAGAGTGAGTATAGTATCACAGATAGCAGACAGGGAACTGCTATGGGGAATTAGGAGAACTTTAGTTCCAGAGTGAGTATAGTATCACAGATAGCAGACAGGGGAACTGCTATGGGGAATTAGGAGAACTTTAGTTCCAGAGTGAGTATAGTATCACAGATAGCAGACAGGGGAACTGCTATGGGGAATTAGGAGAACTTTAGTTCCAGAGTGAGTATAGTATCACAGATAGCAGACAGCGGAACTGCTATGGGGAATTAGGAGAACTTTAGTTCCAGAGTGAGTTTAGCATCACAGATAGCAGACAGGGGAACTGCTATGGGGAATTAGGAGAACTTTAGTTCCTGAGTGAGTATAGTATCACAGATAGCAGACAGGGGAACTGCTATGGGGAATTAGGAGTACTTTAGTTCCAGAGTGAGTATAGTATCACAGACAGCAGACAGGGGAACTGCTATGGGGAATTAGGAGAACTTTAGTTCCAGAGTGAGTATAGTATCACAGATAGCAGACAGGGGAACTGCTATGGGGAATTAGGAGAACTTTAGTTCCAGAGTGAGTATAGTATCACAGATAGCAGACAGGGGAACTGCTATGGGGAATTAAGAGAACTTTAGTTCCAGAGTGAGTATAGTATCACAGACAGCAGACAGGGGAACTTCTATGGAGGATTAGGAGAACTTTAGTTCCAGAGTGAGTATAGTATCACAGATAGCAGACAGGGGAACTGCTATAGGGAATTAGGAGAACTTTAGTTCCAGAGTGAATATAGTATCACAGACAGCAGACAGGGGAACTGCTATGGGGAATTAGGAGAACTTTAGTTCCAGAGTGAGTATAGTATCACAGATAGCAGACAGGGGAACTGCTATGGGGAATTAGGAGAACTTTAGAGAGAAAAGCCATGGTATCTAGAGAGCAGCATCTCAGAGATGCGCTGCTGCACAGAGGAAAATATAAAATGGTCTTGATCTCCTCTGTGCTGCTGTCCACCACCACAAGTCGTGAACAAACCCTGGTCCTGTATGCACTATGCATACCCTGTATACTTCTCCCAACATGAAATGATAAAACAAATGGCATTTCTATGTGATGCACATATCTGTTGCATGTAGCTATGGGCACTAGCTAGCACTGTACTGTCGCCCCACCTGTACTTGGTTAGATTTTGCATGGTTACCATGACAACCACCCTTGCATGCATTATGCTTCAGGGTTGTCTGGTACTGCCACATCCTTGTTTGCCATGCTAGAACTGTGCTGTCTGCATCTGCTTATGCTTTTGGTGCAATGGCTGTGCAGGATTCTGCTTCTGATGCTGTTACTTTATAGCCAAAATTCCAGGACCTCCAAGTCTGATTTTGTTTTTACATTATAATTGCCTAATTTCTTGCCCTTTATTATTTGCAATGTAGTATGTAAACTGTAGCATTTTTACCTGTTCATATACTCTGAATTATTTCTCTGTTTTTCCTTTTATTCCTGAGTCTATTTCTTGCTAACTTCACTGCCTGAAGCTTACACATCCTGGTCATTTTTCCATCTTGCTGTTGTATCCTTATTTTCCAGTTTTCACTACATTCTATCTATGATTCCTTACTTTTGATAGTGATTCTCTTTATAGCTGTTAAGATATAGGACTACACAGCAAATTATGATGTGTTAGGGAGAACTAAAAAATGAAAAAAAAAATGCACAGTAATGTGGCCAAAACAATGTAGGTAAAACGACAAGTAACTATGTTACAATTCCTGACAACAGAAATTGCTTTGCTGAGATATTTGTTGCCTAAGCCACCAAGTATAGGAGGAAAGGTGCTGCATCATTTTAAGTGTTTTTTTTTTTTTTTTTTCGAAAGACTTTGTGGTCGTGTACACAACTGTCCTTATTTTTGCTTTTACCTTTAACTGGCCCATGACTGTGACTGCTTTTTTTCTGAATATTTTATTCTGAATGCCCCATCTGTACATGACTATCACTGTATTTCTTACTATATATTACATTGTGAACTTCGCATATGAAAAAGTTACATTTTAGAATGGAATTAATTTCCTCTTGGCATTACATTGACACTGTTTCAGAACTGTGGTAGAATTAATTCTTGCTTCATAGTGTTACAGTACTGTCTTTTCAGTTCCTTGCAAAACTATGATCCATAAACATATCTATTCTTTTTAACTTAGATCAAAGGCTGCAAACTATTGCTTAGAATAATATCGCTTACTAAGTTTTTCTACATTAACAGTACAGTGACATGCCACTTACCAGGGCTGATGATGGACAGCATTTCCTTCCAAACTCTGTACTGCAGGGGACCTTTGTACTCTCCCACAGTCAGATCACTGAAAACAAGTGTGATGGGCTGATACTTCATGGTCCTGGAAACACAGAGCAGATAAATAGGAATGTTTTCAGTTTACATAAAGAGGGATCAATAAAAGGAAGAAGAATGAAAACTTTACCTACATACCTTTCTTTTTCATCCTTGATCCCCTGTGTGGAAAATCATAACATATTTACATTTTTGGTCATTTGACTGTACATGCATCACTACTATGATATTCAGAAAGAAGCATATGCTAGAGCAGCTCATAGGTAAATATTAGGCTACCAGTCTACAGACCATTACTAGCTTAGCAAATAACCAAAGATCATAATCAAACCCTGTACATTCTATCTACGAAGTAACGTCATTAACCATTATGCCAAATCCACTCACCAGGCAAAACTTTAGAAAACTCCAGGTTCCAGTGGATTCAGAGTCCTAACCATTGCACCATAGAAATACATGGTGGTGCTTACTGTATGAATAAGGTTGTCATAAGTAAGAGACAGAAAAAAAAATGTCAAAAGGAAAGATAAATACGGTCACATTTGCACATACAGACTTAATATAAACCCACTTTAATAACAAAAGCAAAGTTCAGAATTACCTAAGTGAACATTTATATGACTGTGATAGACTAACAAATGCTACCATTATATGATTTTATATATTCGGACATTATAGCATGTGCATTTATAAATTGTTCTCTCACCTTTGATATTTAACTACATTGCAAGTTAGTTACAGGTCAAAAATACTGAGTATTTTCTAGTGGTATGAAAGTATTTCCTTAAATGAAATGGATATTAATAACTTAATGGTCAGGAAGTAATTGGCAAGACTTAGGGAGTAATATTTCAGCATAAATGTAGTTCAAAATTCATCTAAGAAGCAAAATAAAAAAACTAGGACCAGGGAACACATGGGGGTAGTAGCTACTACAACTAAGAAGAAAATGGGATCTTGGAATATTTTGAACAGATTATCTAAACAAGCAGTGTGATGATGTGAGGTATTGCCAGCTATGCCAGGACAAGTAGGGCAGTGGGTGTGTAACATATGCCAGCATAGCTAGCTGAAGTTTTGTAAACAATTATATGTCATTTGTATATCAAACTGATTTGTATAGGTGCCTATGTTGAAAATGGACTTGTAAAACTGCTTTTGTTGATAAAATGTACCAACAGTGGGTCCTGATAGACAAATAATACACCTGTATGTCAGACTATATTATAACTGTTGAAATTAATATTGTGACAGAGGATGCTGAAGAGAAGAGGTTAATCTCAGTCCAGCAAACTTTGAAAAATAGTCTGAAATTAAATTACCTGGTAGGCCATAAAGATTGTATCTTAAGTTCTGATTGTAGCCAAAGATGAAATGGCTGTAAAAACAAGGGCTAGGAATACTACTGCATTGTCCTTAGCAGTGAATTAATTGATACCCTGGAAAAGTGGAAGTGTTGAGATTGTTTTATAGCTTCCAGATGCTATAACACATCTTAGCAAAGCTCTGTCTGTGTGTATGGTAACAAATATGTGTGTGATTCTGGTACAGTTTCTAGTAAAGTTGGGGGTAGTATGGGAACTAGATCTTCAGATGACCAGATGTATGTGATGTCATTCTGTAATCCAGCACTGAAATTATGTTTTAATACTAAATGAGACAGAAGTTTCAATGCAGTCTGTTTTTGAAATCTGACATAGAAGAATTACTCACCTACTTCATCTTGCCTTGCTTTAGTAAGTAACTAGGTAACAGCAATTCTTTAGATCAGACCAGAAAATATAGTGACATATTGTTTTTCTGTATCTGTGTGAATCTATTCATCTGTGTTATTTTAATATTTCCTATGTCTGAAACTCTGGTGTTTGTTGTAAATGGATATTTTGTATTTTCATGTTCTTTTATTATTTATTATAAAATATTTTTAAACTTTTCATTGTGGCTGGTCTTTTAGAAAATATTTTAACCTTTGAGAGTATTTATATTTATTTGGCAAAAGCCTTGCTATTTGGTCAACATTAACATTTGTATTAGTATTAATTTCACTCAGTATAATTGGGTACCCTAATAAGATCCTTACAGTAGCTGGCTTTGGAGTGTCCTGGTGACAGTATCTACCCTAATAAGATCCTTACAATAGCTGGCTTTGGAGTGTCCTGGTGGCAATATCTACTTTATAGTCTGGGCAGAGGGGTGTGACTGGTAAATCTGTGCCAACCTTTTCCAGGTGTGTGTGTCTCTGTGTGAAAATTAAACCTCAAAGAGTGTGTGTGTAGCAAGGATAAAGATCACTGGTTTCACAGAGAGAGTGGTTGAGGACTTGGCTTGGGACACTCGGCTGAGGACTCAACCCTATAGCTGTGCTAATGTGCAGTCTTATTGGGGGCATACCTCTCAACCTGGAAACATCAAAAATCTGGACAAAGGCCCATGAAAATAGGTACGAATCTGTACACTAATTAACATAACATTTGCATACAAAATTATGTAATCCCACCCATTCCATTGGAATTGTGGGATACCAACTTTCAAATGCAAACTTCCCAGGTAATCAAACTGAAATAAATAAATAAATAAATAAATAAAAAAAGACAACCAAAATATGTCTGAGTCCCCTGCAGCCATTCCAATGTCCCTTTACTTGGCTATTTCACCCCATTTACCATAAACACTAATGTGCATTCTGCTTTATTTCTACAATGATTATTTGGATTTCATTTAAAACTTTTATTTTACATTTTATAGCACAAACACTAATAGCATCTGCTAAACAAAGTAATGTTGTCTCACAATGAAAATAGACTTAGCATTAAAACTTCTCTGCCCTTAAAACTCACATTCATTGAAACAGCATTGAAATCCACATTCAAAGAAAATGCAACAGGCTAATGATGGATAAACATTACCTTTGGGCTGTTTTCAAATTATAGGCCCCTTGCACAAGAAACTCACATGTGTTCTTTGAAACACCTTCCTGATTGTATTAAATTATATTCCTTGTATAATACAGCACACTTGTTAGAGTGCATTTTAAATTTGTGTTGAACATTTTTCCAGTAAGCAATGAAACAAAATGCATGAACCAAAAATGACAACTTTTCCCAATTCAGAACATTTCTATCATAAAAGTGTACTCAAAGTTCTACAATCTACCAGTATCAGTAAATATGCACAATCTCTGGAAAAGTAAATGTCATCTAAATAATTTTGAATTAAAGAGATCTGTAACTAATGAAGAGGTTACTGCTAGCGAACAACTTAATATTTCATTGTTTTATATACAAATAAAGTGCCTGTTGCCCTTGAGGAATAAATTGCCTATGTTGCATTAAAAAATGATTAGTAATATTGCAATAGGGAATAGATGGCAAACCGATAACAGGTTCATAGCTACTAGTTATTGCCATCAAAGAAGACATTCTCAGGACTGCAGCATCTACCCCCCCCCCCCTTTAAAAGTACAACACAGTACAGTATCAGCAATGCATCTACATACTGTGGAAGTAGAACTCACAGCCTTCTGCATCAAAAGCAAGTATTCAACCTGTTATGCTATTAACAATGTGAGTTGACGTAGCATAAGCAGCACTAAACTTCTCTTTCCCTGAAGCTCTCAGCTCCTTGTAAAATCTACTCGACGCTTAACCATACCATCTTTCAGCTTTGCAGCACAAGAAATCTGGAAAAAGCCAAAATTTATTGGGGGGGCAAAAGCCCCAAAAAACAGGGACACATTTTAAACACTGCTTGTATAATCTTGGAAAGTTGCTAGAATAAAATGCATCACCACCAAGCATTTTACTGCCAGGTCTTGAACCCAGGACCCTCTGCACTACAATCAGAACAGCATATCGCTATGCCAAATAAGATGTTTCCTGAAAGGTAGAAAGACTGAAACTTAAATGGCTATCATTTAGTGAAGCACTGCATACCTTCCTGAAACCCTTTGATTGGGTGCTAAGGAGACCATGAACGTTAATGTACATGGAAACCTTGAAAACCCACCTTGAGGATTTTTAGGTGATGAGATGGCATGCAATTTTATTGAAATAGGAATTGCTGTAAACATTTTATGTTGTTAGAGTAGCTTGCCCAAGAAGGTACAACATCCCTCAAGGAATATGGGGCAAGTCCAGCAAAATTAGCATCACTACAAATTGCTATTTTCTACAGACATGGTTTACCCCTTGAATTGATACAGATGTGAAGTAGAAGGAAGGAAGTACTAAACATCTACAGATAATCATCTGGTTGCAATGCATTATTTGTTTAACTGTTGGAGATGTAAGTAAATAAACTGGTAGTTGTGCAAGTGATGGTGATAACCTGGCTTTTGTTCTGAAATGTAAAGTTATTTGGTTGCTTGGTTTTGCTAAGCAAGGTATTATCTTTATTTCATCAGTATTTTGGTTTTCCAAGTAGTCTGGTCTAGTAAGATTTTACATAATCAGTTCTGGCTGTACAATGCAGTATTTGCATTTATTTCTGGCACTGTAGAATTCTACAGAGCTGGAATGTACATTTAAATTTTTTTAATGCCTTCCATGCAGACTTCTTGTTTTTGATGTTCTTTTACCTTTGTTATTAAGCATGGAGCAAGGTTGACTGTATAAAGGTAGCTGAACAACCACAACTGAAATAGGCAACACAAAGTGTATAGTCTCAGGCATTTGTAGATTTTAATGTGGGTATTCAGACAGCTGCCAAGGGCCCTCAGTTTCAGGGGTCCTATTCCCAAATACTCAAAATCTGTAAAATCATGAAGGATAAGCTTATTAATTTTACTTGTTTATGAAAAAAAAATTGCTTTTTTAATTTTATTAGTTGAGCTAGTGCTATAAGAAGCAGCATGGATACAATTGCTGGTCCTGGCTGCACCCTGTTCCCTCTAACTCAAGAAAAATACGTGTGCACATATTCTATTCTTCAGGTCTGCATAATGTAAACCACAGAGACACACACACACACACACACACACACACACACACACACACACACACACACACACACACACACACACACACACACATGCATTTCATTTTGTGTATAATAGCAATTAGTGCAGTGGATTAAAGTTCTCAGCTGTCAAAGAGTTGCATTCTTTAGAAGGTACACAAACTTGAATTATTCCACCTACATTTGCCTGCTTCTGTGTGATTTTGAGAAAGTCACCTAACTAGAAAATGCTGCTGGTCTCAGACTAAAAAATATTTCTTCAGATTAGTCATCTATTTGAGTTAACAAATCCATAAATAAACATCTTTAACTTAGCACTTTTGTATTAAATGATAAAGAACTTCATAAGTTCTGTATAAAAGTTTTGTAAGTTTTTGGATCAAAAAGAAGGAAAGTGATATTTTAAAGTGTTTTGTGCCAGAAATAAGCAGGATTTTCAAGTGTTTTGAATCAGAAATAAACAGCATTTTTAAATACCCATTAAAAACACATATCCAGCAGTCCAAATATTGAGGTTGCTGCCCACCAGGGTCAAAAGGTGCAGCTCAAGATTAAAGGGTCTTCCACACAAATACAAGTAGCACTTCAGGGGAGAATGTGAACCTAGTTATATTTATATATTCCTTTGCCCAGTGGATGATTCCTATCCTACTGTAAAAGCAGTGGGCCACCTCTATGAAGAGTTGCTTTTTGTGTAGGAAGGACTTACTGCTTGAGAATCCTAGGATCAAACTCTACAGGACCCCCAAGATAAGAGCCCCTGCTTCGGAGACAGTTAAACATATAGTTGCTGTGCTGTTGCTGAAGTAATTAGTAATAGTTTGTATGGATCTAGAACATTTCACAAATGCTGTCCAGTGTAGGTGGTGAAATATTTATTTCATCTAGTTCATAGTTTTGCCTTTTCTTTCATTGTTAACCAAGATCTTCTAAGCTGCTTGGCAAAAAAGGGTGTCAGCATTTGCATCCAGTCAGTCAGTTCTCATATTATTTGTTTGTGTGTGAACTTTGATAGGCATGTTTGCTGATTGTCACTGATACCGTCAAAGCCCTGATGGTTATATTTACCGAGCCATATGCACTTTTAGCTAGGTGCTCCCTAGTTTTTTTTTTTTACATTTGCTTGTAAGTTTATGTGTGACATTATTTTGTCTTACCTTGGAAGAACAATAAATAGATAATATAATTAGTAATCTGATGAAATATAGTGACTTCATGTTGTATCATATGTGTTTATTAATCTGGGGATGTTACAGGTAGGGCAGTAGGGATATACCACTCTTTATACCCTCCCAGGAGACATATTGATCAGAAACAATGTATTTTTTCTGCCCCTTGAGTTGGCATCATACTAATTATAGCTAGGTCAGCTTTTAATTCCTACATAAATCAGTTTTGCTGTGCACTGACTCGGTACAGTTTTTTATGGTTTTCTTGAAGCAGAGCTTGACAATCTACAATGAACCACAGTGGATTAGCCCAAGGATAACGTTGCTTCTCCTGCCCCTTTAGCAGCTCATAGTATTACTGTATGTGAGATGATGCATCTTTATTATCCCTTATGAACAACTTCCTCATCACATCCACAGTCTCCCTATGGTGATCCTAAAGAAGGGTTGTTGCTTCTGAATGCATGATTGCTTTTTTAAATATGTTTTCTTACCCTAATGGGTTTTTGCCTCTTCACATGGCCAGTGTCTGTGTCTTGCCTAAGACAAATGTGATCACTGCTTTGCTTGTTTATAGTATTTATCATGTTAAGTGATACCTTTGGTTAGCTCAACCAATAGTAATTACTGTGCTGGGAGGCACGCATAACTTAATCTATCTAGATCCATACTTCTGAAGTACCACTTTATTAATCCCTCCTTTAGAATACACAAACATCTCCCTTCTTCCTTCGTCACAATATAGGGGGTATGTGATGCTATAACTGTTTTCACATTGTTCTACTTTACTTAAGGAGTCTTAAGAAATTACAAACCACAATGTACATAATTTCAAATTCAATGAAATTACCATTCAGCCCTGTGTTAGCCTAGTACATAGTGGTGTTACAGATTATATAAGTCTTCATGTGCCATCATTGCTGATGAAAATGATGCTTGCTGCTCAACTGTTCCTGATTTTGCAGAATATCCATTATTTTGCTTGACATATTTGCTCTGTTTCGTACATTTTCACTCTCCGGTAAACTGGTAATGAACACAGTCAGGAAATGCTTTGCCAGATGTTATTTCATACTTTGTATTGTTCAGAAAATGCATATTGATGCAAATCCCATTGTTTTATTAACTTTCTAAGGGGATTAGTGCAATAGTCATAATTTGCCTCTTATTTTGGGCTTTTATCCTCCACCATTTTTTTGCTTTGCCCCTAATTCTTGAGCAAAGGAGTGAAGCACTACTGAAATGATGTAAAATGGATTTGTTCATACCATGGGAGTGTAGGAAAGCTGATAATGTCCAGCTGTTTAACATAATACGGTAACTTGCATCCCTTTACTGTTTATTATCAGTACTAGTATTTTTTGTAATGTAAACAATATGCTATTCACCTGTTATTTATATTTCTGATGTTTTCAGCTCTACCGTTATTTGATGTTTATTCCATTTATGGTGTGTTTGCACCTTGCACTGGCTATACATGGACTGCTGCCTCATGCTGAGTCGGCTGTTTTGTTTACATTCCTCCCTGTTTCTTAATTGTTTTAGCACTTGGGCAATGATGTTTTTACTTTCAGCACCAAGGCCATGGTTACCTATAGTGTAGAGGCAGAGCATTTGTATGAGTAGCATAACTACAAGTTATGCCAAGAAAGACAAGTTAGATGCTTTTCTGAGGTAAACCAGGAGACATTAGCATCAGAGGTAGACAATTTACTTTATTGTATTACTGGAGCAAAGTATTTTTTGCGGGGGATGTATTTTTCATTTAGGGTTAGTTATAGGGTTTTACTATTAGTGTCAGAATTTTGGGGTTAGGGAAGGTGTTTTACAGTTAGAGATATCAATTTAGGGTTGGGGTTTAGGATTAGAGTAAAAGTTTTTGGCATAGGAACATTATTTATTTTTTTGGATTAAGGTTAAAGTAAGGGAGGGAGATTTAGAGATGGGCGATGGTTTTAAGGTTAGGGATGGAGAAGGAGGTGGAGGTTGAGGATTAGGGAGAGGTTTTATGATTGAAAAATGTAAAATAAATCTGTTTAATACATGAATTGAGAGCAGCAAATGTGACTGGGAAGTATTTATAATTTTGCTTTTCTGACCTGGGAATCTGACTCTGAAAAGTAATAAATTGAGTATGAAAATTTATCTGAGACTCTGAGTGGACAAACAAACTGGGGATGGTTCCTTGGACTATAGTCGCTAATTTCAAAGATTGAATAATATATTCAAAGGCTTGTAATAAAGTGGAAAAGTACAGCATTATTGGGAGTCTAGGAGTATTTGCCAAAATATGGACATTAAATTGGCATGGCGCAGACAGTGCTATGTTAATGATTGAATAAGGGGACTGTATTTCTTTTTTTTTTTTTTTTTTTTTTTTTTTTTTTTTTTATCTTTCTAGAAGAATATACTTTGTATTTTAGTTAAAGGAATGATATATTTTTTTTTGCTAATTTTTATTCTAACCTTTTTAACAGGGTAGAACACTGGCCATAAAAGACCAATTTCACTTTCAGCCCAGAAAAAAAAAAGCACAAAAATACAAAGGAGGTTATTTTTACATTTAAGTAACAACAACTCAAGGCTGCAAGGAGAATATACAGCAGTAATACACAAGATTCATGGCAAACAATTGTAAGGCGTATGTACACAGCAATAATGTACAATTATTTACAATAAGGTGATATTCAGTTTGTAAAAGAAACAAAATGTGTAGGTTTGTTTAATGTGTGAAAATGTTTTCTGTTTATTTAATGGGGAAATGTAAATAGGGCATGCATGTTTTACAGAAATTATAGTTGAAGTTTTTTTTTTCCTTATAGTTCTGTAAATAATAAAACCAAAAGGCAGCCTAGAAAGTCCGTGGACACGTTTATTTGAATACACCAAATATACTAAAGCACTTTTCGTACGCACAATGTACGAACTTCTTCAGAGAAACAAACAGGTGAAAGCACACCATTAATATAACTTTTACAAGTCAGCTGGTATTACGCCCATTATTCAATTCTATTTAAAAGGTACAGCATTAGATAAAATGCATTTTGAAATAACTTATTTTTAAAAGAATATATAACTCAGATTCAAATTTGTTTCGGTAGCAGTATGTCGAGTTTGGGCAATCCTGTTAGCCCCGTGGAAACAATACCCATTTCACCTCAGTCGGAAGTGAAGGAGTCTACTAGTAACAGCACAAAAGACTGTAATGTGCTCCTTTTGATTCAGAGTCTTGCTCAACAAGTGGAGAGACTCACAGAGAAAGTGGACAGAGTTTCGGTCCCTTTATCAGCATCACAACATCTTCGGCAACATTCAATTTGTCAACCACAACAGTTAGCGCTTGTTTCCAATAGCGCTAATCAAGGGAGTACTATTCCTTCTTTGAATTTTGGCACCATAGCTCCAATTCGCGATGTAGCTTCATAGTCTGCAGGCAGCTCTCCCTCTAGCTCTGCAGCTAGTATTCCTTGCGGGCAGAGACAACTTCTTTCTCCAGTAACGCATTCTAATAACAACTTCGTGAATAATGATGTATTGAGAAGCAAAAATGATTTACTGGATTCTGGGACTGTTTCTGAACAAGGAAATGGCACTATACATTTGGATGTTAATAGCGCAAACAACCCAGGGCTTATTGGATTACCTAATCTCAAAGACTGGCTAAATTCCAGCAATGGATGGCATTCTAGCAATATAATGCCAGGATTGGTGAGTCTGGCTAGGGATGAAAATAGCATTATTAATCTTTTAAATTCTTTAGACCATGTGCTACTTAAGTTTAAAAAATACGCACTAGAAATTGACTATTTTAACGAATGTATTAGGTTGCAAATAGTACCTAAAGGTCTGCGGATATGGCAATATCCAACTGGGCTTGTTCTGAACTCCAACTTTCATTTAGATTTGATTAAACTGTTCAATAAGCAAGGTTTGGAACTCTTAGACTTAATGAAGTCCAATTATGCACTATTAAATGAAGAATTGAAGGACAGTATTTCACTACTTGATACTCAAATCAAATCACACCCTGACTTCTCTAGATATAAATTTGAGTATTTAAAAATTTTTGAGACAATTGAAGCCTTCCTATTTAAAGGTAGAGTGACTAAAAATAAAAAAATCCAAAGGGACTGTCAACAATACGATGAAGACACAGCCTACCCAGCCCCCCCCACCAGCTCAACAGTGGAATAATTTGAAAACTAATGTGGGGACTAGAACAGGCGGCTTTTCTCAACCATTACTTAGCCATTCAGGCTCTAATAGTGGGAATGAGAATATGGTCACTCAACCTAGGGCTGTATCTGTGGATTCGGATCAACCCATCCCTTCTACATCTTCTACAAACTTTATTTCCAATAACGATGGTGGTTTACGAAGGAGTGAACGTTTACAAAATCAGAATAAGAGCAACAATGGTACCACTTCTTCCTCAAATAATTATGTACAGTCTAATAATAACCGTAATAACTTTAAACATTTAAATTTTCAGAGAGGGAAGGGTCAGAACAAATGGAACCAGAGGAAGAGAACCAGCAAATGGAAATAGTAGAAGCTGACTGTCTATCTACTTACCATGTTATTAAGAATACCGAAGGAGACTTTTCTATATATAACTACTCTTCCATGTTTGTTCCTATGGAACTGGCTAATTTATTAGCCAAGGGTCTTACCTTTGTTCCTTTGAATAACATTAATGTTACCAACTGTATTGTGGATTTAAAATTGTACGTTCATAAATTGAATTTGGCAATGCTTTTGGGGAACACTTTCCTTGATAACAAGGGGGAGCATAGAGTTCCTAGTACCTTTAATCCACCTCTACATAATAATTTATTATTATATAAGAAGATATGTGAACTGGACCTTAGGAATTTTCATTTTATAAGAAATAACAATAGTAGGAAGAGTAATCTAAATATGGAAGAAATTGATTGGTTAAACTATTTACGTGATTCAAAAGTCCGTATTATGAAACCGGACAAAGGTGGGGGCTTGGTCTTTATGGACCAGGTTGATTATATTAACAAGATAGAATCTATGTTATCATCGAATTCCTATGAACAAGTTTCACTTAATGAATATAACCAAGCCATTAAAAGAGTTAAAGGTTATATTAATGATTTATTTATTGAAGGGAAGATTGATTCTGATGTGCTTAATTATTTAATTATGCCTTCACCCATTGTGCCTATTCTCTTTGGAATACCAAAAATTCATAAGGACTTGGTAGACCCCCCCTTTAGACCAATTGTGAGTGGGAAGAATAGTGTGACCTATGCTTGTGCTAAAATGGTAGACAAACTCCTTAATAAGTATGTTAATCTTGAACCTACCATTTGTAAGGACTCATGGTCATTTTTGGGTAAGATTAATGAGCTTACTTTTAATGAAAAGGTCAATTTATTGACTATAGATGTTAAGGACCTTTATACCTCGATTCCACAGGATTTAGGTATTGAATGGGTCTCATTAAATCTTAAGAAATTGAATGCTCCATCTTCTGAGATTTGGCTTATAGAGGAATTATTAACTATAGTTCTTGCTCATAATTTTATTGTGTTTAATGATAAATTCTATCACCAAAAGAAAGGGGTAGCAATGGGCTTCCCTTGCGGATCGAGCTTTGCGAATTTGGTTATGAGTTTTTGGGAAAAAGAATATGTACTCGTGGAAACAGAGATTACTTCCAAAATTAAATTCTACACGAGATACCTGGATGATATTTTCATCCTATTGGAAGGAAATGCCGAACAAGCAGTACAGCTCATTGATTATTTGAATTCAACCACTCAGTTTTTGGAATTTACATTTAACTATAGTACAAAAGAAATAGCATATCTTGATGTTCTTCTTACTAAGAATCAGATTCTTGGGAGTTTTAAATCTAAATTTTTTAGGAAGGCTTCATATTCTAACACCTTTTTGCACTTTACTAGTGCCCATCCCACCTATCAAAAGAAATCAGTGGTGAAAAGTCAGGCTGTGAGAGCAGCAAGAATGATTAGTAACACCGAAGACTTTTTGGATGAATGTAAGAATCTAAAAGACATGTTCCTTAAAAGAGCCTACCCATATGAATTCTTAGATAATATTTTGGAGGAGGTTAAAATTAAGAGGAATAATGGGTTTTATAAACCAATATTACTGAAAGTAACCTCTAATATTACTCCCACTACAAGCCCTACCTTAGATATTCCACCCCCTATTGGTGAGGATGATTTAAAGTTACCTTTTGAATATAGCCTTACCCTTACTTATTGCTCCAATTTTTCTTTATTAAAGAATATTTTTCTAAAAAATTGGAGCATTTTAAAGGAAAATAAAGACCTAACATCTAGGGTGGGTACTTTGCCAAAAATTACAGTTAGGCATGATTTGAATTTTAAACAACTTTTAGATGGCATCAATAATAGATCTAATAGATCTAACTTTACCTTGGGTCAAACAAAAATGTCCATTTGTGGTAAATGCCCTTTTTGTAAGTTAATAATTGTAGGGAACTCTATTAAGATACTGGAACTTGTATTAAAAAGTAAATTTAAGACCAATTGTAATTCCAAGATGGTTGTGTATGTGGCTAAGTGCCAGTTTTGCCCATGTTTCTATGTGGGAAAAAACATTCGACGGCTTAGGGACAGGATATATGAGCATACTTATAATATTAAGAAAGGATCTCTTGATAATGCCCTTGCCAGACATATTTCTGAATGTCCTACACATAATTTTAAATTCTGGATATTAGATCAGTTGCTACCTAATATTAGAGGTGGCCTTATTGAATTGCAATTAGAGCGCCTGGAATTATTATGGCAAATCAAATTGTTTTCCTACTGTTTACCTGGGTTGAACGACGTTTGTTCAATTATGCCTATTTTAAAATTACGGAGTTTAAATAGGTAGTTAACACTTTATATATTTTTTAAGACTTTTCCATTTTATTTGTTAAAGTTTCAACATAGTTGATTATTGTGGAAAATTTTATAGAATTTACAGGATTTTTCACTATAATATTATTGGTAATTATAATAATAATAGTATCTTTAAATTATTATGTATTTTATATAATTATATAAACCCATGAAGGTTTCTCACTTTTTGGGTAATGTGAGGGAAGAGTAGAATTTTGCTGTTATAAGGATATTTTTACTAAAGTTCTCTATTGTTATAATGATGTGTTTTTTTGTTTGAATTTATGAATGCATATGATATATTTGAATCTGAGTTATATATTCTTTTAAAAATAAGTTATTTCAAAATGCATTTTATCTGATGCTGTACCTTTTAAATAGAATTGAATAATGGGCGTAATACCAGCTGACTTGTAAAAGTTATATTAATGGTGTGCTTTCACCTGTTTGTTTCTCTGAAGAAGGTCGTACATTGTGCGTGCGAAAAATGCTTTAGTATATTTGGTGTATTCAAATAAACATGTCCATGGACTTTCTAGGCTGCCTTTTGGTTTTACTAGTCTAAGTTTTTGTTTCAGTAGCAGTTCTGTAAATAATACTTGACTCCAAATTATGTTTACATACTTTATGGGACATGTATGTGATGAAAAAGGGGAACTAAAGACGATGCCAAGGAAATAACAGGAGTGTGACAGAACAGGAAAGCAGAAGATGTTGTGTCATAAAGATGGAGAGGATATGAGAAGGTCTAATGAGAAAATTACCTGGAATTCAAGAAGTAGACTAATAGAAAATAGGAGTGCATGTTGCAGTAAGGGGTTATGTGAATAAATACCTTGACAATGTAAAAGGTTTGGTAGGAAGGTGTGAATTAATTGAAAAAGAGTCCTGAAAAGTAGGATTACTTTTATTGCGGTACAGGTAGCTTGCAGTGGTTACACTATGAGCAATACTTTTCAGAGACGGACAACAGAGGCTGGCATTCTTCTTGACTGGTGGCATAGTAGGACGACTTCCTCCAACCCGAAGATCCTATCAACTTAGTCTCAGAGGAATTGAAGAGATCCAGAAAAAAGTGGAAAAAGGTGGTTAGCACTGCCATCTAAAGTGATTAGAGAGATAGGTAAAGCCATTATGAGTAGGCTAGTTAATGTGGCTTACTACAAAAACTGAAGTTAAGTAGTTAAAAAGAAATGCATGATTTGGAAAAGAAAGGATATGTTTGGGATTAAAGGGGGAATGGAGAGTGAAGAAGAATATACGAGCTAGGGGATATTAGTGGGGAGGAAATGGTCATTGTTTCAACAGGAACGACATTGGAATGAGGGTGACTATAACTGCTTGCAGTTAATTTTGTTTAGGATAATGTTTGGGTGGACTTGCTACTATTGACTATTTAAAAGTACAGTACAAATCAGCTAGCATGAAAACCTTCTTCTGTCACCAGAAGGAACCAGCAAACTAATTGTCGTAAAAACCTCACCAATTTAACCCTAAAAAACAATGCAAGCAGTAATAGTGCACTCAATATTAAATCATTTTATCAAAGGTCATTTAGCCTGGTGAATAGCTTAAGGGGAGAGAATTTGCAAAATGATAGTTATGTGCTTATTGTCTACTGCCAATAAGCAGAGACAGGGAGGGAATTATGCTGTCAAATTGTCATAAGGGGTGTGCAAACACAAATACACTGGTTTTAAGAAAATATCTACAACAGGTTGGGTGAAAAGGAAAACCCTTAGCTCTGAGCTGACTGCCTTAATGCAAGCACAAGTTCTGAACTAGCCAGATATACACTCACTAGAAGCTAGGGTTTAATACCAACATTCAGACCACATAAACATCAAAATGCAGTGCAACCATGAACTAGTATTACTAATACAGGCAAAAGGACCTTAACTTAAATAGATACAGTCTGTTAAAATGAAATTAAAACAGATCAAGAAATGAAAAACCTTCACTTATCTTTCCTTCTGTATGTAATATGAAAAATAAAATAAAATGTAAATGAAATATAAAACTTGGTAATAATGATAAATGACAGAGTGGTGAGAAATTTGAGCTATAAGCAATACCTATGCTTATACATACATACATACATACATATAAGCATATACACTTTTTTGTATATGTATATATATATATATATATATATATATAGATATATATATATATATATATATATATATACATATATATATATATATATATATATATATATATATGTATATATGTGTGTGTGTGTGTGTGTGTGTGTGTACACATATATATAGGTATACACATACAGCTGTACTACACCAGACACAACTCACCCTAGAAAAAAAAAGAACAGCACTAAAATAAATAAAGTCAGGGAAAGCATCAGGCTCAGATGAGGTCACAGCAGATATGATCAATACATTTGGTGGGTTATGGGGGAGAGTTGGTTCCTGGGGCTACTCAAAGCACTACAGAGACAGGGGTATATTCCAGATGACTGGAGAATAAGCATACAAGTGCTAGTGTACAAGAACAAAGGGGGCATTCACAACTGTGGGCAGTGTAGGGATATCAAACTCCTGTCACAATACATGAAAGGTCTGTAGAGGGTGACTGATAAATACACAGGGTAGTAGAAAGTAAGATGGAATAAGAGCAGTTCAGTTTCAAATCAGGATGCAACACAACAGATCTGATACCTGATATTTGCAGTGAGACAGATTACTGCATCTAATTGTTAGTGCTTTTATTTCATATTAATATATTGGCATAGTGTGCACACATGCAAGGTCTTTTCCACTTTTTCCTTTCCCTGCCATTTTCAAGCTGCTACTAGGTGGCAGCAGAACACCACCAAACAACTGAATCTTAGCCCAGATAAGCAGCTCATCTTGTAAGCAGGACAGTGCTCTACAGTTATTTACATTTCCCAATATTTCTGTCTGCTGTAAAATCACCCAAGTCCCTTCACAACAGTTATTTCTCCATTCATAGTGAATAGTGAAGAAATAGTGGAAACACAGTAACTGGTATAAGTATCTTGTATTCTAAATTTGGTGGTGTGCACACTACCCAGACCCACCTCAGTATCTCTGGTCTCCCCCTTCTATTTACTGAACTCTAACTTATTAATGTAATACCAGTAATTCAGCTGCTGGTATAAAATAAAAAGTTAAAACAAAATAAATTGGCTGACAGTTTTTCTCTTACGTTTTTCTTCTAATCCATTACTGTGGCCTGGTCTGCTTAGTGGTACAAACAGCTCGGTTCGTCCTCGCAGGCTTGGACTCACTCCGCTCCCCTACATTGCCCCCATTCCCACCCCAACCCACATGAATTTAATTTATACCTACAAACCACACCCCCCAATTACCTCTTGGTGCCTCCCACCACCCTAATTTATCATATTACAATACTCCACATCCACACCACAACAACCACATCCCTCCCACATTCTTCTTTAACATATCAGGCACTCTTACGGAAACCCTCTACATACTCTAACTACCCACCTTCTTGCAGGCGACAACATCCATAGTCCACATACTAACATGCTACAATCCCTATTCTACACAGTTACAATCATGACACTGCTCCAACTCTCTCGCCTCACCACTTACTACACTCAACTGCAAAACAGCATTCGTTCAAAGCAAAGAGCAGCGACAAGCTATCACACTATAGCAACATACCTTCACATAACTGCAAGCCTCTTTAGACCTTCCCACACTGACTACTGCCCTCACAAAATACAGTCAGTTAAATGCAACACCCACACCTCTCTAAAACATTATATGATAACTTATAAGTTTAGTAGACTCTACCTACACATGCTACAAAAACTAACATGCAGTGGTAACATACACCCCAACCCCGGTCCCAGCACTCTACCCGACCCAGTTTCCAATAACCTTACTCCATTCATCCATAGACAAAAAGCTTCTCTCCTCTTTCTTAACCTCAATGTGAGAAGTATCTTAAATAAAAGTTCATGAGCTCCATGCCTTACTAGCTCTATACAGACCTGAAATTGTATTATTGACTGAAACTTGGCTAAAACCAGAAATCAATAGCAAAATAATGCCACCAGGTTACAACATCACATGCTAAGACCATAAAGGCAAAAGGGGTGGGGGTGTAGCACTACTATACCAAAACCATCTTGTCTTCCAACAAATGCACTCTAATATTCCACATTTAGATAATGCAGATGTCATACTCACTAGGTCAAATCTGAATCCCAATAAACACATAAATATTATAGGCTGCTAGTGCCCACCAGGTAACAATATCACTAAGATAGAAAACCTACTAGAATGGATCTCAAACTTCCTTCCTCAAGAAAATATTTTCTTAGAATATTTCAATATAGGCTTGCACAACTGCTCTATCCACAATCCATCTACCCACATCAACCTCCATGCATTTATCCAGCTTATCTCATTCCCCTTCTAGAACTGATAAAGCATATAATCATAAGTCCATCCTGGACTGGATTCTTATATCAGCCCCCTCCCTTCTATTCCAAACAGGTTGTCTACCTGATAACCTCAGTGATCATCAGCCTACCTTCCTTCTAAGAAGTAAAGTCCACCAACTTAACCAAACAACCTTCAGAGAAGTCAGAAACAAAAAACACTTTAGGCCAGATGACTTTATAAATGCTCTAAAAAGCTGCAGTTGGAAACCACTAACACAACTATCTCTACATGAGGCAGTACAATACTTTAACTCTACTTTTTTATAAATATTAAACCACCATGCACCCAGCAGGACCTTTAGAATAAAGGCAAAATACACTCCCTGGTTAACTAGGAAAACTTAAACCATTTTCAAAGACGGGGACAAAGCACGGATACAGTTTCACCAAAACAGAAACCAATCCACAAAGCAAAACTATGCAGACCTCCGCAATAAAGCCAAAAAGCTCATTAAGCTAGTCAAAATTAACTACTTTCAAAATTTCCAGGAAAAGCATTCTCACAATCCTCAAAAGTTCTGGGCCGCAATAGATTCCATACTTCAACCAGGTAAAACTGCTACCCCTACACCTGCAACAGTAAACAACTATGAAAACATTACCAGTCAATTCAATAAATATTTCACTGAAACAGTTCAGACCCTTGCTGAAACCCAGAGTAATGGTAGCTGCCCTATCATACCAACCATACAAAATAGCGCGCACACACACATATGATACCTCCCAATTTAGCGTGCATCCAGTGTCTGCCAAATCAATTTTAAAACTCCTCCAAAAGCTTAAACCAACCACCCTGGCCACAGATAATTTACTAGGTGAATTCCTATAGCTAGCAGCTGGTGCTATAGCCTATCCTGTTGCTATCCTAATTAACAGATCAATATTGGAGTGTAAAGTACCAAGCTTATGGAAGATCTCCCACATTACACCACTACACAAGGATGGCAACTCCCTAGAACTCAGTAACTACCGACCAATTGCTATTTTATCACCCTTATCAAAAATACTAGAAAGAGTGGTTCACACCCAGCTAATCGATTACCTTCAAAAAAAAATCTACTATCTAAACATCAGCATGGCTTTAGACCCTTCCATAGCACCGCCACAGCCCTAATGTCTTTTACCAACACAATTAACCACCACAGAAACAATGGATAACTAGTTTCTGCCCTTTTTTAGATCTGTCTAAAGCCTTTAACATGGTCAACCATAATAGACTCCTTAATACACTATCCACAGGTATCAAGCTGTGAAATGGGAAAATTCTCTCTCTCCTCAGCTGCCCATAACTATAGGAGTCCCACAGGGTTCTATCTTAGGACCACTACTATTCACAGTCTTCACAAATGACCTCCACACCTCCACACAGCATGCATCTATAATTCAGTATGCAGATGGCACTACCTTAATCTATGCTGCACAAAACATTCCCACCCTCCTGCAAACAACTCAACTAGCATTCTCTGATGTTGAAAACTACCTTACCAAAGCCCAACTTATCCTCAATCCAAAGAAAACTCAGCTTATGATTATAACCAGTTCTAACAAAAACACTAACAGTCAATTCACTATCTACTCCACAAATGCTACTCCAATTGCTCCAGTGGCACAGGCTAAGCTATTGGGAATAACCGTAGACTCCCACCTAAAATTTGATAGTCATCTGAACTTAACTATTAAAAAAGTACATGCCAAACTGGGGTCACTACCGTATCAAACCATTTCTTACCAACAACACAAGATCAGCCATTGCTCGCTCCCAACTTCTATCCACCCTACTCTATGCATCTCCCATTCTGACTAATCTCAACAAAACTGAACTAAGCAAAATGGAAGCTTGCTATAACAGAATTGCCCGCTTTGCTGCAAATTGCTCATATAGAACTCATCACTGTACTGCTTTGAGACAGCTCCACTGGCTTGAACTGCCCAACCTCCTAACCTACAATCAGCTCTGCCTCTGTCATTCTATCTATTACCTCCCCAATAAGTGTCCTGCCCTCAAAAACCAAGTACAACATCACTCAGCCAAAAGGCCTCTTAGATCATCAAGCAAACTACTACTAGAAGTCACCAACAGCTACAATAGCTTTGGAGATGCACTATATAGTAGTTTGGTGGCTAAAAATGGAACTCTGTCCCTACTAGCATTCAAAACACATCATCCAAAGCCTCCTTTAAAGACCTCATCAGGCAACATCTCAAGCAAAGTTGGCAGTGCCATGATTGCTCCCCAGGGCAGTGAAAGCGGATAACATATACATACTAAATCTAGAGCAATTGATAATAGTTTTTCAATCTTACTCACAAACACTGGCTAATCTACAATGTATGTACTGTACCTGTGTACTATGTATGTATTCTACCTACATTCCAAAGTTCAGCCGTACACCACAAATCTATTACTTACCTTTATTTTTAAAATTAATATTTTTTTGATTGTTCTCTCCACTGTAACTGTTTGTGCCGCATACCACTGTAAAAACATGTCTCTTGTAATTTGTGTGTATACTGATTATGTCTAAAAAACTAAATGTGTCTGTAATTTTTCTTTGTGGAGCTTTTCTCCCCGGGCCTCTGCTGAAAAAGGGCCTTTTCGGCTCAGTCAGACACCCCCAGTTAACAAATGTAAAATAAAAATAAATAAAAAATAAATAAACATCAGCTCCCTCTTTGTCTCATGGTTTATAAGCTATCTATCAGGATGCCAACAAGCAGTAAAATGGCAGGACCAGCTATCCACTCTCCTACCAGTATCCTTAGGTGTCCCTCAGGGACTTGGCCCACTACTATTCTCTCTATTTACCAATCAGCTCTCATCCTCCACCCCCTATGCCTCTGTAGTACAATACGCTGATGACACCACTCTCATCTGTGCAGCCCACACAATAAATGACCAGTCCCTAACCCAAAATTGCTTTTCAGAAGCCGAGACTTTGTTCTCTAACTCTCAGCTTATCCTTAACCCAAATAAAACAAAACTTTTGCTTTTCAGTTCAGGTAGATCACCCCCCCCCCCCACTTAAGCAACAACTTTACCATTATGTCCAATAACAAAATCATAATCACCCCTACCACCCATACCAAACTGTTAGGTGTACAAATAGACAACAGCCTTAAATTTGACATTCATATATCTCAAACTATCACGAAAGTTCACAAAAAACTTGGACTCCTCTATCGAAACAAGCACACTTTAGCCAGAACACACCTGTTGTCGACCCTCCTCTATGCATCCCCACTACTAACTAACATCCGCAAAACTGATCTCAACAAATTGGAATCTTGTTATAACAAGATTGCCAGATTTGCGACTGAATCCCAGTATAGGACCCATCATTGTGCAGCTCTCAAACAACTAAAGTGGCTAGAGCTGCCTCAACTTCTGAAACTCGTGGCCCACAAATTGTACTACTACCCAACCAAAATTCCAGCACTCCAGAATTTAATTAAACCATATTCTACAACAAGAACCTTAAGATCTAGTAGCCAAAACCTCCTGGAAGTCATCAAAAATAATAATGACGCAGGAAAATCTCTCTTCAGCTACTCTATTTCCAAGGCCTGGAATACCCTACCTAGTCACTTGACCTCCATTAGCTCCACCACAAAATTTATAAAGCTCGTCAAAGCACACTATATGAATACCTGGTTATGCTCCTGTGGCTCCCCAGGATAATCACTTAATTAACAATCCTTTTCACAATCTCAACCCATTATGCTTTATTCTCTTATCTACCAACAGAACTAACCCATCTGGATTCTTGTATAACCCATTAATCTTGTTTCTACTTGCCTTGTACTAATCCAATTTTGTGACTTATTTGCCCCCTAAACATTATGTTAACTACTCAACTCTGTCTCATATTTCCACCCCTCAGTGCTCAGGACTCAGTTATGCTGGTTCACCCATACTACTACTACTAACAATGTAACTAGGCATAACATCTTGGTTAGTACATTCTTACCCCTCCTACCTACTAACAGCATCCTAGCTATTATCACCCCTATCTATATGAGTGTAGCACAAGATATTTAGAATTTATAATGTCATGATGAGTGATGCTTCTTGTATATGTGATTATATACTTGTCTCATTGACATTAAAGTAAAGAATGTATATTATTTTTACTATGTACTATATAAAACTACAATCCAAAGTTTCTCATTACTGCTATGTGTAAATTTCACACTTACTATGTTATAACCTAATTACCATAGACTGTATTTGCATATCTCACCTGTTTATGTATTGTTTGGAACTTTTCTCCCCGTGCCTCTGCTGAAAATGTACCTGTATCCAGTCGGACATTCCCGGTAAACAAATGTAAAATAAAATAAATACATAAATAAGAAGTTTGAGAATGAGAAAACAGTCCAACTGACTATTACTAAACTTGAAAAAGCATATGACAATATCGCGAGAAAGCTGATTTAGGCAGTCCTGCGATGGTTTGAAGTTCCAGAAACACGGGTAGAATTAGTGCAGACAATGTACAAGGAGCAAATGACATAAGTAAAACACTGTTTGGACTCACACGGAGGTTCCCAGTTGGAGTGGGTGTGCATCAGGATTCAGCTCTCTGCCCACTACTGTTCATATTGGTATTGGACTACATTAGCAAACAAGATGGAGGAGACAGATCAACAAAAGTGCTGTACACAGATAATACTGCATTACAGGTAGAGTCAGAACAAGATCTTCAAGAAATGAAAGGGGGAAGGAAAGCAAAACTGAAGGCAAACAGGATGAAGCTGGGTACAGGTAAGACAGCTGGAAAATAAATTATATTGAAGGGAAAACAATGAAATAGGTTAGCAGCTTCAAGTATCAAGGAAGGATGGCTGAGAAGAAGGGATGTCTGAATGAAGAGGTCAAAGCTAAAACCAGAGGGGTTGCAGCCAACTGGCACAGAGTGTCAGGGGTAGTGTACAATAGAAGAAAGCCAAAGAAGCTGAAAAGTAAGGTGTACAAAACAGTGGTGTGTCCAGTGCTATTGCATGGTACAGAAATCCGGACAGTGAAGGCAGAGCCACTGAAGAACCTCGAGGTGACGGAGAAGTGCCTTCCATGGGTGGTAGGGTGCACACTGTGAGACAGAGGAAGAAATGAGAACATCAGAGCAAAACCTCAAGGAGCTCCCTTACAGAGAATGTCAAGGAGAGCACATTACAGTAGTTGAGGCACATGGGAATGAAAGCAGGAGACAATCTGATGAAGATGATTTGGGACAATCATGAAGAAGGCAACAGGAAACAAGGGTAAACAACAAACAAATGGATGGAGTGTGTGAGAAAAAAATTGAAATGGGCAGGCCTGATTGTGGAAAAGGTAAGAGAGTTGCACTGAACTGAAAGAGAGAATGGCTGTGTGTGTGTGTGTGTGTGTGTGTGTGTGTGCGTGTGTGTGTGTGTGTGTGTGTGTGTGTGTGTGTGTGTGTGTGTGTGTGGCGTGTCCATCCGTGTGCATGTGTGTGCGTGTGTGTGCGTGTGTGTGTGTGACTATTAAATTTAATCTAAACATCAAAAAATTGACACTCAAAATATCAGCTACATAACACTAAACACACACAGAAATCTGCATGCTCCAAGAAACAGCCTCACAGCATGCAAAATAAAAACATTTTTTTCAGAAGAAAAGCCCCCATGCCCCCGTATACCCTGCTAATTACACATACTAATGCACAATACTGGGGAAATGGCATATTTCCCAACTTTGGTAATATGACAGTCCCACTAAAAAGTTGATCATCTTTCTTATTGACTAAATATAACGGACAGAAAAGATGTTGACTTAAATAGTAGTCAACTAATTTAACACTTAGCAAACATACCTATCTATATATCTATCTGTGTGTGTGTGTGTGTGTGTGTGTGTGTGTGTGTGTGTGTGTGTGTGTGTGTGTGTGTGTGTGTGTGTGTGTGGGTGTGTGTGTGTATGTATATATGTATATATATATATATATATATAAATATATATATTGGTGCACTAAAAAACGACTCACCCAAATGTCGATGTTCACAAGAAAAGACCACAAAAGGTCCACTCTGCAAATGTTGACATGCTATTACTTGTACACCGAGCAAAAATCTTGGCACATGCAAAACATAGTTTTAAAAAATAGAGTAAAACAGAATTTTCTGATGTTGAATAAACAGATGTAGACCAATGGAGCATTCATCATAGACATATAAAACCCCATCCTTCACCTATCCCTGGACCTAATTCTAACACTCAAACACAAACAAGGTCACCTCCTCCAAACCCCACTTACCTATCTCGACAATACATCCCTTCAACATCTGCCCATTTAGCTATTCAGATGCCATGCTCAGTAAAATACAGCACCCCTATGTCTGTCAACCAAAGCTACATTCATCAAAATGCAGATGAGCCACATATGTGTATATATAGATCTAGGACTGTTGAACAAATGTTCAATAGTCCGAATCCACACTCACCGAACACACTTTAGCGAAAGTGCTTTCACCAAAAAAGCACTTACACACACACACACACACACACACACACACACACACACACACACACACCATGTTTACACAAGGGGGCAAGCCTCCCTGCACCTCCCCATGTGGGGGGCTGCGCTCCCCACATCCCCCAGCTTTTATATTCTCACTCTGAGATCACACTACAGTGGGGAAAAGGGAATATTCCCTTATTCCCACTGTAGTACGATCTCACCAACTACCATTTCCCCCCCGATTCCCTGCCCTTTTCGCATACTTTTCTGAAAGCACTTTTTTCACTTTCAGTGAAGCATGCATTTGATAGGGTGTCCTAGACCCATGTTTTATATGTGTATATATATATATATATATATATATATATGTGTGTGTGTGTGTGTGTGTGTGTGTGTGTGTGTGTGTGTGTGTGTGTGTGTGTGTGTGTCTACTTTGTTTCGTTGAATCTCATTTCACTGAATTTCATTTCAGCCTGACCACTTTACTGAAAACAAAAATTACTGAAAACTCATTTCACTGAATCCCATTTCACTGAACTGCAGTTAGCATATAATGGCACTGTGTAGAGTACAGTAAGGCAAGTAAAAGGTATATGCCCTTTCCTCACTGTAGTTTAATCCTGGAGTTAGTATATATAGTTAGGGGGGGTTATGGAGGGCTGTGAGTGGTATGGGGGTGTGCAGTCTCCCAACTTGTTTGTTTTATATTGTATTTTACCAAAAACTTCAAAACAATACATTTTAAACAATAGACATGCATAGTTACAACATCAATGACTAACTCTCTCCAGAAGACAATATGTACTCAAACTAAGTGGGGACCTTTGCTCCCACACCGTTAATGTGCCTCCCTCACCCCTTGCTACTTAAATATACAAACTCCAGGATCGTACTTTAGTGAGGGAATGGGTACATTTCCCGATCCCCACTATAGTGCAATCTGCATCACAATGTCGACCCTTACAACATCGAATGCTGTATTGCATTCGCTGTTGAAGGTTCAACATTGTGGCATTCATTTTTTCATTGTGTGAAACAACACTTTTGCACAAATGTAAATTGCACAAAGTGTGATAGACAAACTGATGTACAGCCATATATATATATATATATATATATATATATATATATATATATATATATATATATATATATATATATATATATATATATATATATATATATATATATATATATATATATATATTTATAGGTTCACTAAGTAATCTCGAAATTTTGAAATATCGAATTTCAAAATCTAGAGACTACATAGCCAAAACCCCGGAATACCGAAAGACAAAAAGTGTGAAATTCACAATCCCAAACTCTACACTACACATACACCACACACATACACACACCATCCCCACAACACAAACACACAAACCTACACAATATACAAGCAGGGGGGCAAGCCCCCCTACACCACCCATGCACCCCCCCACGCCATCTACTTAAATAGTTTAACTCCAAGGTCACACTATACAGACAAACACACGGAAACACCACCACACACCTACATTCCCCTTGCACACACACATCACAGTCAGAACACACACTTACACACACACACACTAAAGCCTCTAGCCAACACACTTACACATAGATATTTACTCCACCTTCCACCTATCCATTCACAAACCGCAACACCAGAAGCACTACTTCAACATCTCTGAACTTCAGGATTTTAAAATTCGCGATTCTGGTCTTTTGGTATTTCGGGGTTGCGGCTATGTAATCTCGAGATTTTGAAATTCCATATTTCCAAATTTCGAGATTACATAGTGAACCCATATATCTATATATATATATATATATATATATATATATATATATATATATATATATATATATATATATATATATGTATACACACACACACATACATACATATATATATATATATATATATATATATATATATATATATATATATATATATATATATATATATATATCTAGTCTACTTTATTTGCCCAAACTTTCCTTTGCCCGACATCCATTTGACCGAAATTTAATTTGACTGACACTTTATTTACACATATGTATATATATATATATATATATATATATATATATATATATATATATATATATAAAAGAAGCCAAAAACCAAATGCAAACAGTCAGCAGTATCAAAAAATAAAACACGTAGTTGAAATCTCAATGAGTAGAAGAAATCCGCATCCACGATACAAAACGAAGTTTAATCTTCAAACACTAGGACAACGTAAGCGCTTTCACGGACTGCCTGTCCGCTTCCTCAGATGTAAATCTATACTGAAGCACCAAACTTAAATAGTATAACATAATTATCTAATTAAACAATTAGCTACTCATTGCAATTAACTTTAAAATACAGTCATCATTAAACAAGCTAATAATAAAAACATTACCTAAGTGGTCTAGCCTGTAGAATCGGTTTAAGTGGGACAGATTCATTTAAACCATGTCCATGTTGTGCACCCAACCTAAGAATCCATCTAACTTCGGCTGTTTGTGTCTGATTAATAATGTTACCCAGTCTTGGATTATAAGGGACTATGTGAAGGATCTGAAACAAAAAAGTATGTGTTGGATCAGTATTCAAAATGTGCTTCGCAATAGCACTATATGTTTCATTCCTTTTAACACAGTAATAATGGTCACGAATTCTTTCGCGTAATGATCTATTTGTCTTTCCCACATAGTAACAAAAACAAATGTTACAGTGGGCGACATAAACTAAATTTCTGGTGTTGCAAGTCCCTGTGCATCTAATGTTCCATAGTACCCCCGTATCGGGGTGTCTGAAGTACCTAGACTCATCAATGTGGCAACATTGTAAACAGTTGCCACATTTCTTAGTACCCCGCATCCATACCGGGCATGTCTTGTAAGTTATTGTTGGCATAACAAACTTTCTGCTGTAATGTCTGACAATTTTTATATGTAAAAGTAGGAGAACAGCCTACTAGCTTCTTGGTAGCAGCATCTGAAGTTAAAATATTCCAATTATTAAAAATCATATTTTGTATTCTGTTAATGTTACTACAATATGGAATCATTACAGACACATTTTCTCTAAAAGTTTGAGTACTAGAGGTCTTAAAACCTGGGCTTGAGCTAAAGAAAGGTTTAGCTCTGTGCTTTCTAAGATAACCCATTTGTTTATTTACTTTGTCAAATTCTTCTTGGTTATAACCTCTGCTCAAAAAACCTGTTTGCAAGTATTCCATTTCATTCCTAAAAACTGAATCATCACAGCATAAACGCGACACTCTCATGGCTTGTCCTTTGATTATATTATTAAAGCAAGCCGGATTATGCATACTTTGACGATGCAGATATGCTGGTTGATAACAAGGTTTTCTATACAGTTTTGTCTTTACAGTATCCCCTTCCACATATATATTAACATCTAAAAAATCAATATCAGTGTGGGAACATTTCCCAGAAAACTTTAAAAACTGACTAGTAGAGTTAATATAACTGAAAAACTCAGAATGAGTACATTTATCATCTTCAACAACGATAAACAAATCATCTACAAAACGTCTAAAAAACTTAATATAAGTTTGTGTAACTAAGTATTGCTGCTCCCATGCAACCATGACCAGGTTAGCATAGCTATTTGCACAACTAGTGCCCATAGCTATGCCCCTGGCCTGTCTAAAATACCTAGAATCAAACAAGAAAACATTAAGGGACAAGCCATGAGAGTGTTTGTTATGTCAATAATAGCTCTCAAGACATATGTCCAGTTTGGATGCGGGGTACTAAGAAATGTGGCAACTGTTTACAGTGTTGCCACATTGATGAGTCTAGATACTTCAGACACCCCGATACGGGGGTATTGTGGAATATTAGATGTACAGGGACCTGTAACACTAGAAATTTGGTCTATGTCGCCCACTGTAACATTTGTTTCTGTTACTATGTGGAAAGACAAATAGATCATTACGCAAAATAATTCGCGATCATTATTATTGTGTTAGAAGGAATGAAACATATAGTGCTATTGCTAAGCACATTTTGAGTACTGATCCAACACATACTTTTTTGTTCCAAATCCTTCACATAGTCCCTTGTAATCCAAGATTGGGTAATATTATTAATCAGACCGAAACAGCTGAAGTTAAATGGATTCTTAGGTTGGGTGCACATTATGGACATGGTCTAAATGAATCTGTTCCACTTAAACCCATTCTACAAGCTAGACCACTTAGGTAATGTTTTTATTATTAGCTTGTTTAATGATGGTTGTATTTTAAAATTAATTGTAATGAGAAGCTAATTGTTTAATTAGGTAATTATGTTGTACTATTTAAGCTTGATGCTTTAGTAAAGATTTACGTCTGAGGAAGCGGACAGGTAGTCCGTGAAAGTGCTTACGTTGTCCTAGTGTTTGAAAATTAAACTTCGTTTTGTATCGTGGATGTGGATTTCTTTTATCTACTGAGATTTCAACTACGTGTTTTATTATCTGATACTGCTGACTGTCTGTATTTGGTTTTTGGCTTCTTCTATATCTTTCGGGTTGTACTGGTTTTCATTTTATATATATATATATATATATATATATATATATATATATATATATATATGTGGGTCTACTTTATTTGCCCGAACTTTCATTTGCCCAACAACCATTTTTCAGAGACCAAATGACCGACACTTCATTTGACCGACAGTTCATTTGACTGACAAGCATTATTGGCAAGAAAATGGGATATGTCCCCTTCCCCACTTACTTTTCTGTTACTAAAGAATATTAAAGCAAAACTAAACATTATAACACCCCCCAACTATATATTCTAACTCCAGGGTCGCACTGCGGGGAAGGGGGCATATCCCATTTTCTTGCCAATAATGCTTGTCGGTCAAATGAACTGTCAGTCAAATGTAATTTTGGTCATATATATATATAAAACACACACACACACAGACACACATACACACACACACACACACACACACACACACACACACACACACACACACACACACACATACACACACGTGCACATATATATAAATATATATATATATATATATACACACACACACACACACACACACACACACACACACACACACACACACACACACACACGCATACACACACACACACATATATTTTTGTATGGTTTACAATTAAAATTATGAAATTCAAAATAAATTTTGTAACTAAATGTCGACAATTAATGTTGAATCTGGAGATTTACAACTGGTCTGTTAGTCATAAATCTGCAGCAATTGCCAAAAATGTCGAATTCAACATTTTATGGCAATTAACGACAATGCCACCCTTGCCGTAAATCCCAAACTCCTACAACTCGTATCCCGTTTATGCAGGGGGGGCAAGCCCCCTGCATCCACCTGTGGGGGGCTGTGCCCCCCACACACCCCTAACTATATATTCCAACTCTGAGATCGCACTACAGTGAGAAAAGGGATGTATTTTCCTAACCACACTATACCGAGATCTCTGTATATCCCTTTTAACATTTATATTTCTGATGCACAGAACTTTTGCAAATAAAACATTTGAACATTTGGGGATGTACTCATATGAACTATTCTAACATCTGTAGTTCGAATAATTCATAGCCATACATTCAGAAGTTGAGATTTTAATAGTAAACCTTATGTATGTATGGATCTACTTCACAAGCTCGAAGTTTCAAAACTTCAACCTGCAAAAGCTCGAGGCAATAAGATCGAAATTTTGAAACTTTGAAATTGAAAATAAGTAAATAAGTAAATAAATAAAAATAAAAACAAAAATACATTTTTATGTTTTTGCAGGGGGGCAATCCACCCTGTACCTCCACACCCCCTGCTAAATTAATATACCAACTCCAAGATCACACTACAGTGAGGAAAATGGTAAATTTCCCATTCTGAGGTGTATGGCAACCTCCATTCCAAACGTTCAATGTTTCAAAACTTTGATCTTATGGTCTTGCCCATTTGCAGTTCGAAGTTTTGATACTTTGTGCTTGTGAAGGGAATCCATATGTATAAATGTGCACAGACACACACACACACACACACACACAAAGATAGATGGATGTGTGTGTGGATATTTTAGGTACATAAGACAGTTGCACAGATACACTGAAAGCTGTAAGATGTTTAAATGAAATGGGAATGAAACTGACAAGCTGAAGCTACTTTAAGGAGCTATGTTGGTATAAAGGACAATAATAAACATTATCTTTTAAATTTTACAAAATATATAATCTTTCACATATATTTGCAGGAAGACTACACCCACCACAGAAAGCTTTACTTCTCATTTCAAAATATATTAACTCTGAGATTGTATAAGCTTGGAGACAGACAGACAAAATAACTGGACTTTAAATCATCCCGAGTATCCTTTTTACTCCAAGGTAGATTGACCTTATATTAATTGTATTTAATTAATATTCAGAGTCATAAGGTGTATCTGCACATCAAAGTATGCAAAGAAGCAAAGTCTCACTCTAAAACAAATGTATTTATTGCAACTATTTCATTTGTCCACATTTAGTTACTGGAGCTTAATATTACTTTATCTTAGAACAATATCCACCAGCAGCCCTACCTTACTAAATGCCTACAATAAGTTCTGAAGCACTAACAACAACTTCTTAGCCATTGACCATAACTTATGGAAAGCACTTCCTATACATTTAAAATAACTTACAGCTACACTTTACATCCTGAAAAGAACCAGAAAAAAGTGCCTAATTCAAAAGAAACTAAATGTTCTTGCTTTTCACATAGTGTCATTACATAATCGAAAGGCTAACTCCGTTCATCAATTTATGTATAAACGTAATCCTTCCTACTGGATTTTCACTCTACTCCAGCCTTGTTGGTTAGCTCTCTCTTGCGCTTATTGCATACAGTTTTAAAATATTACTGTGTAATTCTTACAAAATGACTGTGGAATTTTTAAGTATTGTTAGCCTTGGTACTGCAAGCACATAATTGTTTACACTGAGTTGCATTGTTCATGCTTGGTACACACTGGGCAGATTCACGATGGCTTGCACAGAGTCTACGAGTAGAGTAAGACTCCATGCAGCCATCATGTCCGATGAGAGATCCACGAACAGCCTGTAGGGGTGTGTAAGAGAGCTCCTAACACGTCTCCTACACGGACAGGGCTGGGATATGCAAATTACCTCACTTGCAGCCGAACGGCATGCAAATGAGGTAAATTTGCGATCCAGGAAGCGCAAACCTGTCCGAGTAAGAGCCGTGTTAGCTGCAGAAATGTACTCAGTTGACAACTGAGTACCATTCTCCTGATAGCACAATGGGGCCTTGTCAGCTCCAAATAAAGGTTGCATATGGTTGAGGAAGCATGCCAATGGCCAAATATATGGCCATTGGAAAGTTTCCCAGATGAAAAATTAAAATACATTTTTTTTCCGCCGATTTCCGATGTTTAAGCGTAGCGCAGCTCCGCGCAAATGGGCTGCACTATAAACATCATAAAATAAGGCAATAAAAGCCACAAACGTGGAATTTATGAAAATTGTTAAATTACAATGTAAGGGAATAGCAGGCTGAAGACAACATGGCCACCGAGTAGGGGTTACTAAAGGGAGAAGCCCAGTCTAAGACATGTAACCAAGCATTAGTAGGCAATCCTATGTAAATGAGTATTAGGATAGTGAATCGCACTTTTACATAGCAAATGAGCTCAGTCAGTGGAGTGTAGGAGTAGGATATGGGGAGGAACAGAGTAGGAGATAGGTGACATCACAAGGGGGGGATGTATGAAAGTAGTGGAGCTCATTGGAGGACAGTGGCATGTGTTAGGTGTCATTTAGACATCATGGAAAGAGGTGTGTCAACAGGTAGACTAGGGAAAGCCAAGAAATGGAAGGTGTATACTGTGGATAATACCAAAGTTTCTTGCTGAGTGGGTATGCCCGCATGTGCGCGCCTGTAAACCCGAGTAAGACAGAGTGTGCGCGTGGCTGCCTGTTTGTCCTCAGAGGAGTGGTTTAAGACAGTAACTTGTAGTTCATTGGCCATTTTGGGTCATTTCCTGCCTTTTCCAGCCCCCTGCTATAAAGCACGCTTTGGTGGGCTTTTCTGGCTGTAGAGAACTCAGCACAGCTCCTCGTGGTATCCAGCAGAGTTCCTAGAGCAGCAGAGAGCAGAAAAAGCAACTTTCCAGATTTTAAGTATTTTTTCTTGCATTTTTCGACTGTTTGTGTTATTTGACGACTGTTTCTGTCTATTTTATAGTGGTATTACCTGTTTTTCCTGTTTTTATAAGCTTTAATTTTTGGTTGCACTTCATAGTTTAAGTTTGCTTAAAAGTTAAACTACAGGCTAATACACTCAAGTGTACTAGCTTTTGATAGCATTTAATCGAAAAGCAAAGCATTTATTGTGTTTTCTGTTCTGTCTGTGAAAAAAAATTGAAAAAAACAAAAAAAATTCTTGTTTTCCTAACTTTCCTGGCTAGTTTGTTCCAGTGATCAGATTTTGCTGATCCCTGGGCTTTGTCTTTGTTCCTGTGCTTCTCCATTTTCTTTGTTTGGCCGAAGAGAAGTTTCTTTACTCACCAGTGGGAGTGGGGAGTTCTGAGCTGCCTGTTTGTCCTCAGAGGAGTGGTTTAAGACAGTAACTTGTAGTTCATTGGCCATTTTGGGTCATTTCCTGCCTTTTCCAGCCCCCTGCTATAAAGCACGCTTTGGCAGGCTTTTCTGGCTGTAGAGAACTCAGCACAGCTCTCCGTGGTATCCAGCAGAGTTCCTAGAGCAGCAGAGAGCAGAAAAAGCAACTTTCCAGATTTTAAGTATTTTTTCTTGCATTTTTCGACTGTTTGTGTTATTCAACGACTGTTTCTATTTTATAGTGGTATTACCTGTTTTTCCTGTTTTTATAAGCTTTAATTGTTGGTTGCACTTCATAGTTTAAGTTTGCTTAAAAGTTAAACTACAGGCTAATACACTCAAGTGTACTAGCTTTTGATAGCATTTAATCGAAAAGCAAAGCATTTATTGTGTTTTCTGTTCTGTCTGTGAAAAAAAATTGAAAAACACAAAAAAATATTCTTGTTTTCCTAACTTTCCTGGCTAGTTTGTTCCAGTGATCAGATTTTGCTGATCCCTGGGCTTTGTCTTGGTTCCTGTGCTTCTCCATTTTCTTTGTTTGGTCGAAGGGAAGTTTCTTTACTCACCAGTGGGAGTGGGGAGTACTGAGCTGCCTGTTTGTCCTCAGAGGAGTGGTTTAAGACAGTAACTTGTAGTTCATTGGCCATTTTGGGTAATTTCCTGCCTTTTCCAGCCCCTGCTATAAAGCACGCTAAAGCGTGCTTTAGCGCGATTTAGCGTGGAGTTGCCACTAGAGCAGCATCGGGCAGCGCCGGTTTAACAAGGTTAAACTTTTTCTGGCTCCATAAAGTCTGTTCTTCATTTTTTCCCTTAGAACTGCTCTACTAGTAACCTAAACAGTATATCCCTTAACTAAAAAGCACAGCACTTGTTCCTAAAAGCTTTTTTTTTTCAAAAAAAGCTCAGCACTTGTCTTAAAAGCATCTTCTTTGCAGGTTAAGCACTTCTATATTATACAAAGTCCCTCACTTGCGAACCCCCCCCCCCCAGGAGTACCCACTTCCTTACTAAGTCCTCTCTTATTCAGTCTCATACCTAACTTCTTAATTTTTCTATCATGTCGAAGGTCCAGATGCTGGCGTCCTCTCCTGCCCAGTTGGTGAATCTGGGAACATTGAGGCAATGTTACAATTGCCTCGTACACAGACAACCCTCTCCTCCTCCCACATAACACAAATACTTGCGAGAGATGCAGCTATTTAGCCAAACTGGAGGCTGAGCTCTCTCAACTCAGGACTGGCAAGACCAGACAGGAGGAGATAGCAACTACACACACCACAAAACCAGCCTCACATAATGCAACCACATCACTGAATCAAACACATAAACACACAAAGACATACTCGGAGGCTCTGAGTAAAAATTTACCTAAAACAGCAGAGGCCTCCAAAGCAGACACCCAAGCAACTGCTACCTCAAGACACCCCACAAGCAACACATAAACCACAAAATCAGTGTGCAAAGCAGTCACACCCCTTAAGGCCAAATACAGCACCAAACATACTTGTCATAGGTGACTCCATAGTCAGACACACTGACGTCCCACTCACCAGGCTGAACAAGGAGAGGGTCACAGTAAGCTGCCTATCGGACGCTAGAATCCGCCACATAACACAAGCACTCAGGTCACTCCACGGCAAGTACAAATATGACACAGTCATTGTCCATGCTGGTGTGAACGACCTGAGACGTACCTCCCTGGACTACATGAAAAGAGACATAGAGGAGCTCTCTGATTATGTAGCCCAGGCAGGTATGACCCTGACCCTGAATAGTATCCTTCCTTCACCAAGAATGATGCCACAATATAGAGACAAGATGATCAGCTTTAACAATTGGCTTAATTTCTGGTGTTATTCAAAGGGGATCCAGTGTCTGTCTGCCTGGGATGACATGCTTGACAAGCCATGCTGCTTCGCAAGGGACGGCTTGCACCTGTCACCCCTGGGATTCCGGATATTGGCTAAGGCTCTTGCCACCCCACATAGTGCCTTTTTTAGGCAAGGCTCAAATTCTAAACCTACCACCCTAGAAAACAAAAATGGGAAGAAACTGAGGGTAATGCTGCTCAATGCCAGAAGTCTAAATCTCAAAATGCATGCACTCAAGGCCCTTCTCAGTATGGAGAACATCGATGTCTGTGCTGTAACTGAAACCTGGTTCAAGGCTCCTGAGAGCACCCCGGCACTGTCAGGTTTTACCTCATATCATGTGTTCCGGCCCCAAAATCCGGACCACACCACAAAAGGAGGGGGTGTATCCATATTCATCAAGGATACCCACACCTCCAGGTTGGTGGCAATGCACAAAGCTTCAGAAACCATCCAGGTGCAACTAACCATAGGCAAAACTGCCCTACATTTTGTAGCATGCTACAGGCCACCCTCTCAAACTCAGGAACCCCACACAGCCTTCCTGAAGACACTGGAGGGTATAAATGTATCTCCAAACACCATCATATTGGGTGACTTCAACTACCCGAATATAGACTGGGAACATTACTCAAGCCCTAACTTTCTAGCCCAACAGTTCCTGGAGTTCATAAATTCAAATGTCATGGAACAACTAGTCACTGTTCCCATGAGAGGAGAAAATATACTAGATCTCATTATCCCAAACATGGGGACAAAATACTCCACACCGGAAGTATATCCCTCATTGGTGAGATCTGATCATAAACTAATCTCACTGGAAATCCACATCCCGCCCCCACCCCAAACAAAAAAGACCACAGTGAAGAACTTCTCTAAAGCAAACTTCACACTACTCAAGACTGGTATGGTATCCTTCAAGGCCCTCGAGCCAGTGGAAACCACAACCCAAGCTGCGGAAGCAGTTACAAATGCCTTCTATGAACACCTCCAGGACTGCATGGATCAGGCAATCCCAAATAAAACCAAGACTCTTTCCACCAAGGGCAAACGTCCTGTCTGGTGGACCCCAGCCATTAACAAACTTTACAATAAGAGGAGAAAGCTATTACATGATAGAACAAAATCCATAAAAGGGAAGTCACCCCTGATCAATATTAGTAAAAAAATACGAGCACTCATAAAATCATCCAAGGCCAATTTTGAGAGAAAAATTGCCATAGATTCAAAAGACAATCATAAGGCCTTTTTCAGCTATGTTAGAAACCTGGGTGGAAACTCCCAGATATGCTCAGAATTAGTCCAAAATGATACAAAAATCACTGAACCCACAGACATTGCCAACATACTGGCAGACAGGTTCAGTGCAAACTTCACCCCCCCCCCCCAAAGGAGAGATAACTATCCCAGTGGAGTGTAGCCTCCCAGACATCTCAAATGCGCAGGTGAAAGCTGCTCTCTCTAAAGCTAAAAACACAGCATCAATGGGACCGGATGGTGTCCCCGGCTGTGTGCTACACGAGCTCAATGAGGAACTAAACCCGCACATAAGGCAGCTGTTTAATCTCAGCTTTACCACAGGATACGTGCCCAAGGAGTGGTGTACGGCAACTGTGGTCCCACTCCACAAAGGCGGTGCCTCTACGTACCCTGGTAATTACCACCCCATAAGCTTAACAAGTCTAGTCTGCAAAGCTATGGAGAGGATCATAATGGAGCTCATAAACAAAGATATAGGGGACTTGCAGACATTGGACCCGACCCAGTTTGGCTTTGTCAAGGGCAGATCATGCCTTTTGAACTTGGTCGACTTCTTCAAAACAGTCACCAAGGCCATTGATGAGGGAAAGGCAGTCCATACAGCCTACCTTGACCTTTCAAAAGCTTTCGACACAATACCCCACTCGGGTATTATAGAAAAACTTACCAGCTTAAATGTAAACCCATATGTCACAAGATGGGTTGCAAACTGGCTTAAGGACAGAACCCACAGTGTTAGAGTTGCTGGCGCTATGTCAGACTCCAAGCCGGTCACAAGTGGTGTCCCACAGGGCTCGGTCCTTGGCCCCTATTGTTCAGCATCTACTTCTCAGAAGTACAGGCCAACATAGGAGGACTTTGGCTGGCAAAGTTTGCAGATGACTGCAAACTGGGCGCCATAGTGGAAAGTGCATCGGACATGGATATCCTTCAGAGGGGACTCACGGAAACTGATAGCTGGTGCCAGAGCCATGGCCTGAAGTTAAACGCCAAAAAATGTATAGTCATACCCTTCGGGAAACACAAGGTAACCCCAAGCTACCATATAGGTGGCAATCCACTAAGCACAGAAGAGGTTATCAGGGACCTGGGGACCCAGGTTGACAGTGGCCTTTCTTTTGACACTCATGTTGCTAAAGTGGTTAGAAAGACCTTCTACATTGCCCACCTGATCATGAAGGGATTCACATCCAGATCTAGTGAGGTCATTGTTCCCCTGTACTCTTCACTTATCAGACCAATGATCGAGTACAATGCCCCATTCGGTATCTCATCCGACACCTGCAGCAATTGGAGAGACCCCAAAAGTTCCTCACCAAAAGGATAAAGGGACTCCAAAATCTGTCATATGCTGCCAGATTGAAGAAACTCCAGCTCTATTCAGTCGTGTACCATCTGCTCAGAGGTGACCTGTGCCTGACATACAAGGCCATGTCCAACCCGGAATTAATGGACATGCTCCACCTCAAAAAATCCAAATCCACCAGAACCACTAGAGCAAGCGACTTAAACCTTAGCACAGATATAAAAAGGATGTGCTGGAGGGATAGATTTATCACTCAGAGACTCCCTATGCTGTGGAATAAAATCCCAGTCCATGTGAGGCAGAGCACCTCGCTGGCTCTGTTCAGGAGAAATCTTGACCTGTGGATGGGAGATCGTAGGTTTACCCCGGGAATCATCTCTGTGTCACTGCTGGACAGAGGCACAACAAACTAATGGGCACGGTATTTTTTCATATAAGGGGTGGCGTAAGCCACAAAACTTTGGGCTAGGCTTATAAATGCCTTAGGGCAGATAGCCTAGTATAAACCTATGAACCTATGAACCTATGAAGCGTGAGTGCACGCGTTTAAGCTGGAGTAAGCATGTATAAGGCTGTGTAAAGAGTTGTAAGCGCGTTTGCGCTGATGTGCACGCGTTTTAACCCGAGTAAGCAAGTTGTAGTCCGTCTAAGCATGTGTGTGCGTGTTAGCTGCTGTGTGCATGTTTGTGCTTGTATGCGCGTTGCTCACCCTGAGGAAACAGAGAGGAAAAAGGAAGCACAACAAATAGTAGGAAGCTACAAGGTAATACTAGTAGAGCTAGCAGGTGAAAACAACCAGAATCAGGCAATTACACAGGCAGAACACTAGCCCAGCCCAGCACTTAAAACTCTGCAAACAACAGTGCTGTTTGCTTCTCTCAAGAAACACTGCAAAACTGGAGTAAGCTACTAGAAGTGAAAACTGAAAAAGCTTCACTCGGACAAAAAATGCTAGGGGCTGCCATTGCTGTTATAAGGCGACATATGCAACATGCTGAGGGTGGTGGCAATGCAAATGCTGCTGGACAACCCACAGTGAGGAGACAGAAAAGAGTGTACAGGCCCAGTGTCACCTACCAGGGGTTACATGAGCTGGAGATAGTGGAGCTCTATAGAGTGGACAGAGACCTCCTGCAGCAAATTGTTGAGCTGTGCAGGCCACGCCTCACACACAGAACCAACAGAGGGGAACCCATCCCAGTGGAATCCAAGGTATGTGTTGGCCTAAGAATACTAGCAACAGGTACCTTTCAGAGACCAACTGGTGATATGATGGGGATTTTACAGGCATCAGCATCCAGGGTACTGCACCAGTTCTTGGATGCCATGTCAGCACATGTCGGTGATCATGTATATTTCCCCAATTCCTGTGAGGTATTGGCCAGCAATATGCATCTCTTTGAGCAAATAGCAGAATATCCTGAGGTAGTGGGTGCAATAGACTGCATGTATATATGCATCAAAGCACCAGCCGGTGAGTGGGGTAGGGCCTACATTAACAGCAAGGGCTTCCCCTCCATCAACTGCCAGGTCATGTGTGATGCCCAGGGCATAATAATGAATGTGTGTGCTGGCTGCCCTGGAAGCTACCATGATTCCCACATCTGGCAACTGATGCAGCTGTACCAGACATTTGCCAATGGGGACATCCCACATGGTCACTTAATGGGGGATGCTGGCTTTGCAACGCACACACACCTGAACAGGAATGCCATAATGAGGCACACGCACAAACACGGAATGTAATTGAACGTGTGTTTGGGTTGCTCAAGTCACGGTTCCAGTGCCTGGACACATCTGATGGAGGCTTGCAATACTCACCAACTACATGTACCCAAATTGTCATGGTATGTGCTATGCTACATAATATGATTCTGCGAAAATAGCTGCAGCAGGACCAGCATAGGCCTGGGCCACACAGCCCCCCCACCAGGGCCAAGGCCATCACAGGCAGAGCGTGACTCGGAGGTGGAACAACCTGAGCCTGCCCCAGTAGGCAGAAGGAGTAGTGCCCTGTATGCCTTGGCCTTGGCAAAGAGGCAACGCATAGCACATACACTGGCTCGGTAGGAACCATGGAAATGATACTTGTCTCTGACTCGCACATATAGTAAAAGGGATGCCTAACTTGACACTACCTGTTTCCAAACATGTATAGGGAGTGCAGTATGTGCATCTGACATAGGCAGCCCTGCAGCACCACCTGAGGCATGATTGCCATGTGTTAAGCAATTTAATGTAGTGCTAAACGGCATTTACCACCATGTAGTATATGCAAACTTGATGACATTGAGTATCATCCTACCCTCACCAAACATGAGGCCACAATATGAAGACAAGATGATCAATTACAACAATTGGCTTAAGTATTGGTGTCAGTGAAAGATGAGTCAATGCCTGTCAGCCTGGGATGACATGCTCAACAAGACATGATGCTTTGCTACGGATGGATTTCACCTATCACCTGTGGCCTATTGGATATTGCCAAAGGCTCTTGTCATCCCCATAGTGCCTTTTTTAGGTAAGGGTCAAAAGACAAACCCACCTCCATAGGTATCACAAGGGATAAGAAAGTATAAGTAATGCTACTCAATGCCAGAAGTCTGAACTGCAAGATGCATGCACTCCAAACTCTTCTCAGCATGGAGAATTTTGATATCTGTGCAGTAACAGAAACCTGGTTCAAGGCTCCCAAGAACACCCCAGCATTAATAGGTTACACCTCATACCATGCTTTACAGCCACAAAACATGGAACAAACTACAAAAGGAGGGTGAGTATCAATATTTGTCAAAGATACCCACACCCCCAGGTTGCTGGCACAGCATGAAGCATAAGAGACTATCCATGTGCAACTAACAGTGGGTAAAACTGCCTTCCAGTTCATAGCCTGCTACAGACCACCCTCCTAAACCCAGGAACCACATTTGGCCAACTGGAGAACACATGAAAATATGAAGGTCTCCCCAAACACCATTATATTGGGCAGCTTCAACTACCCAAACATAGACTGGGAGCATTACCCTAGCTCCAACACCCTAGCCAAAAGGTTCCCAGAATTTATAAACCAAAATGCTATGGAACAACTTGCTACCACTCCCACAAGAGGAGAAAACATACTGGACCTGATCATCACCAACATGGGGACTCTATGCCCAAGACCAGAAGTGTATCCCTCACTGGTAAGATCACACCAGACAGTAATCTCACTGGATATTCACATCCCGACCCCAGCCCATGGCCAGAAAACCACAGTGAAAATTTTACACTAAAGCAAATGTCACACTCCTCAAAACTGAGGTGGAATCCTTCACAGCCCCTGTGCCTGTGGAAAATACGGCCCAGACCTCATATCCCTTTATAAACACATTCTATGAACACCTTCAGGAATGCATGGATCATGCAATCCCAAATAAAACCAAGACCCAATCCTCCAAAGGCAGGCATCCTGTCTGGTGGACCCCAGCCATAAACAAACCATATAATACAAGGAGGAAGCTACTATATGATAGATCCAAATCACAAATAGGGAAGGCATCTCTGATCAGTATTATTGAAAAACTACGTCCACACATAAAATTGTCTAAGGTCATCTTTGAGATAAAAATTGTACAGGACACCAATGATAATCACAAGGCATGCTTTACTTATGGCAGGAACCTGTGTGGGATTCCCCAGATATGCTCAGAATTAGTCCAAAATTACAAACAATTCACCAAACCCACAGACATTGTCAATATCCAAGCTGACAGGTTCAATGCAAACTTCTCCCCCCCCCTCCCCACCAAAAGGGCAAATATCTATCCCAGCAGAGTGCTGGCCCCCTGTCATCCCAGATGCTTAGGTAATAGCCAGCCTCTCCAAAGCAAAACACACAGCATCAATGGGACCAGACGGTGTCCTGGGCTGTGTCCAACATGAACCCCAAGAAGAATTGAACACAAACATAAAACCACTGTTCAATCTCAGCCTTAACACAGGATATGTACCCAAAGAGCAGTGTACAGCAACAGTGGACCCTCTCCACAAAGGTGGTGCCTCAACGGATACTGCAAACTATCACCCCAGAAGCCTGACTAGCTTGGTCTGCAAAGCTATGGAAAGGAACATCATGGACCTCCGAAATAAACATATTGGGGACCCACAGACACTGGATCCTACCCAGTTTGGCTTTGATAAGGGCAGATCCTGCCTCTTAAACCTGGTTGAGTCATTTGAAACAGTCACCAAGGTCATTGATGAGGGGAAGGTGGTCCACACAGCCTACCTGGACCTCGCAAAAGCCTTCCATACAGTACCCCACTTGGTCATCATAGATAAGATCACCAGCTTCAATAGAAACCCCTATGTCACTAGATGGGTTGCAAACTGGCTCAAGGACAGAACCCACATGGTCTGAAATGCTGGAGCCATGTCAGACCCCAAACCAGCTACAAGTGGCATCCCACAAGGCTCAGTCCTGGGAACTCCATATTTCTCAGAGGTACAGGCCAACACAGAAGGACTGTTGGTGAACAAGTTTGCAGATGACTGCAAACTGGGTGCCATAATCGACCCTCCAGCTGACACAAGCATCCTACAAAAGGGCCTCATAGAAACAAAACTCCAAATAAGGATGCACGAAGGACCACTGCACGGCACAAACACATGTAGATCCACACAAAAGAAGCCAGCAGCTGTAGGTATCAACAACAATAGTTTAATACATGAAACCCGAGGGAAAAATCCCTCAGATAACAAATATACAGACCGGTTTCGGCTCAACTGAGCCTTCCTCAGTGACACAAATTTTTAATATCAAACATCAGCTCACAAAGCTTTCAAACAGAATAAATATCAGTAAAAGACCAATCACATTACATGATCAGCCTATCATAGTTGCCAAATCACAATTGGTCATTAAGACCAGGTGGAAACATAGCCCCAAGTTTAATTATCCACTTCCTCTCTTTAGAAGTTAACAGTTCATGCCATTTTATTTTATCCTGACATTTACCCTTAATGTGGTCAATGATACAGAACATAAAATTAGCTGTGGTGTGTTTTAAACTGTGTTTGAACAGTGCATTATTACTACGCTTATTCTTGATGTCACTCAAGTGTTCACCAATTCTAAGCCGGAATGCCCTAGATGTCTGGCCCACATAAAACGCAGAACAGGTGCAGGTCACTAAATATATAACCCACCCAGAACTGCAATTAGCCCAAAAATTAATCTCAAAAATATCAGGTGTATTCTGACTGCTAAATTCTCCAACACATGACACTTTGTTACAAAATTTGCAGTGGCCACACGAAAAACATCCAACCACTGGAGCCCCTGTAAGAGTGGATTGAGTATACTCTTTAGGGTTAGACCAAGACCTCTTATAATGACTCAAATAGGATCCAATGGTACGTCCCCTTCTAAAAGAAAATGAACATCTATCCCCAAGAACACTGTGCAATCTATTGTCAGCCAAAAGAACGTTCCAATGTCTATCAACAATTTTCATAAAGCCTCGAGTATTGCGTCCATAAGAGGTAACCAACCTCAGTGGTTGTTGTAACCCATCACGATTATGATCTTTATAACGCAATAAATCAGTTCTCTGAAATTTAGAAGCCCACTGTTTGGCCATATGTATAGTCCCAGAATGATATCCCCTGTGCTTAAATCTGGCCACCAAATCATCACTGGTCTTGACATAAGACCCTTGATTGGAACAAATTCTCCTAGCTCGTAGGAATTGTGACTTAGGAATATTCCGGATGATATGTGGTGGGTGGAAGCTGGTGGCATGCAATAAAGAGTTATACTCAGGAAATTTCCTGAATAGGGTAGTAGATAGAGTATTATCCATATTTCTATGAATTTCAACATCCAAAAAAACTATATTGGACCTATCAAAGCTAATCTTAAATTCTATACCCCATATGTTATTATTAAGATAATCAAGAAATTCCATAAGATACTGCTCATCAGCCCTCCACACCAACCAACAATCATCCAGATATCGACGCCACATATCCATTTCACACATGTAGATGTTATGGCTAGCATCATAAATAATGATCTCCTCAATATACGCCATAAATAAATCTGCATAAATGGGTGCGAAAGAAGCACCCATAGCAGTTCCTTTGGTTTGCCAGAAGCACTTATTCTGATAATAAAAGATGTTGCTGGTTAGCACATATTCAGTGAGACAAACCAGGAAGGTATTAAAACCTGGTTTGTATAAATCAGATCTCACCAACCAATATTCTAGTGCTTGTAGGCCTGCCCAATGTGGAATGTTGGTATAAAGGGACGTAATATCAAGGGTACATAGTAGCCATTCTGGCTCCAATTGGATATCACCAATAATCTCCAAAAACTGTGTGGTATCCTGGATACGAGCTCTAATACATCCTAATAAAGGTTTCAAATAAAATGTCAGATATTCCGATAAGGGTTCCGTCAAGGACCCATGTCCAGACACAATCGGGCGGCCAGGGGGATTGCTGACATTTTTGTGTATTTTGGGGAGCATATAGAGAAATTGTTTTTGAGGGGATGACACCATCAGTTGTTCTTTAGTGGCCTGTTGGATAATACCCTCCTCTACTGCTGATGTTAAAAATTCATCAATCTTACGCTGTAAATTGGAGGTTGGATCCAAAGGCATGGCCATATAATGGTCTCTATTCCCCAACTGTCTCATGGCCTCATGGTCATAAGAATCCTTATTCTGAATCACCACCGCCCCACCTTTGTCTGACTGAGTGATCACCACATTTTTATTTTTAGCTAGCTCATCCAGACTACACATTTCATCCCTAGATAAATTGTTGTAAGACAGAGGAAAATCCTTATAGTGATAGTGTAGATCATATAAAACATTCTTTTGAAAAACACCCACCAATTGAGACATAGGGGGATTGAAAGCTGATTTCTTAAATTTAAACTCATCAGATCTATGGCCATCACTATCAGCAAACAGCAGTCTTAAATTCAATAGTCTGCAAAAGTTAACCACATCCAAGGCTAAAGACTGTTCAGGTACAAAAAAACCGGGGACAAAGTTTAACCCTTTATTTAATAATAAACCCTGTGTAGTGGTAAGTTCAATGGAAGAAATATTATGAACATTAGAAGAAGACATTACTGTGCTGTCATCAGTTTCAATAGAGTATCCATGCTTTGCTTGGGCGTGTCCTTTCCTGTGTTTCCGCCCCCCTCGTCTGTAAGTGCGGCGGAAGGGTGTGACAAATTGTCACGTTTAGCATTAGGTAAAACATCAGACTGGTTCTCCTCAAATTCCCCTTCAGTATTAGATGAAAATTCATCACCTGAAGTAAAATTGGAAGATTCAGAGGTATTCTTAAGAATTGATTTGGGTCTTTTTCTTTTTGGGGTAGAAAATCGCTTAACACCCCTATCATGCTCGCCAGACACCCTAAACGAAACATTTTTGGAGCTATCAAAAGGTTTCCCTCTTTCATAGTCCCCAACATCTCTAAAGAATTTTTTAATCTTCCTTTCTTTAAGTACCAATTCCATCTTGGAAAGGTCAGACGTAAGTCTTTTGACCTGTGTAGAAAACGAATCACAAGTTTCAAACTTGCTGGAATCAGCACATATGGTTTCAAGATCTTTAACCCCTTTCTGAACTTTCCGTTCATAAAAAGCTGTTAGTGCATCAACAAACTTAGAACTGGCCAACTGTTGGACCTGTCCCCAATCTTCCAATAGTTTATCATCAATATCAGAGACCAAGGGTTGAACCTTAACCCTAAGGCCCCGTGGGGTAATGTTTTTACGTTGATAAGCTTTAAATAAACGTAGGTGCCAAACATTGGTCCTAACCATTCGCATGTTTTTGCTAAGTAAGCCAAAAAACACGTCACATTCACTATTGGATGCATTGGACAAAGGAACATGTGTAGAGCCCAATGGGCCTAAACCAAAAACTGATAAATCATCCATATCGGATGATAACCCCTGAATAAGGGGTGATAATGCCATAATTTTAACGCAAAGGACCTGTTCAAATACAACAAAATCTTGTCTATATATATATATATATAAACATATATTCACTATACCTGACCACTAACACAATACAACCAACACACCAGCAACACAATAATTGGGAAAATCCACCAGTATTGACCACAATACTTACTAAAACTAGGGTTCGGACCTGTTCATATGCAAAAACCCCCACAAAGACCTAATACAATAACAGTCCTGAAAGCCCTAAATTCAGGCCTCACACTGTGTATAGGTGGGAAAAAATAAAAACCTTCATTAGTCCACACAAATACAATAGGCAGCCAAAAAACCGAAACAATAGCAAACTGCGTACTTGCATGGGCCAGATATATTGAAATGCAAAGAACAAAAGGTCCACAAACCCATATACAAAAATTTTACAGTGAAAGTACCCAAAATTGAGTCGGCGTGTGACAGTGCAGTGGTCAAAATGCTACATATATGAATATATACAAAAAGTCTCTATATATGAACCAAGTCCAGTGCATAAAATTAATACATATGGTAAAGGTAATATGGACCCAAATGTACAAAAACCCTAAGAGGAGCCTCCCCTACTTAGACAACCATTTCAATATCCACCCCATCAGTTGAAACAAAATAAATATAATATTGTAATTAGGGAAAAACACCCAACACAAATATCCAATAGGAAAATACAAAATGTCTATGAGGAGAACCAGAAGATGTAATATTCAACTGTTGTCACAAAAAGTATATGTATATATAAATATATATACATATCAAAACACCTGCAGGTATAAACGATAACATTCTATATTCAATATGCAGCAGCCAACTTGAAAAGATTTTTTAGTCATGAAAAATGACATATGGATCCTAAAATACAACTCTGTTTAGCCAGAATAATGTATGGAAATAAACCCATACATGAATGCACCCAAAAGAACAAACACTCTTCCCAAAAGGCCACAAAAAAAGATTACATACATGCAAAATTGTAACATATTATAAAAATATAAACAGTGAATAAATTCACCTCCAATACATCTTAGTCCAAAGTCCAAGAGTCATGTATCGAAAATCATCGGAGCCAACTAATCCCACATAATATAGGGCTTGGAGTAAGCCACAAACCACAGTGAAACATCAATTGGTGTAAAGGGGTCCAAAATGTTACTAAGCTTCTTGCACCGTCCACATTTAGGAAAGAATAACACCGACCATCCAGCGATGTATCATACCAGCTAAACACCAGCAAAATGGCATAAAAATCAGTACCAACAAGACCGAACCATAAGGGAAACGCCGTAGATGTGTGTTAGCAGCTCTCCATAAAACGGCAGAAATTCAGGCTTGTCTCTTCGTGACCGAACCGTCACACAGATTGAAAACAAGCCGGAAGTGAAGCAGCGTATATCCGGCAATGCTTCCACCGGCTAAAAATGTATCTTACACAAAACTAAATATTCCAATATATGTGGAAAACTTCACGAGCCACAGAAATAGCTGAAATAACTAGCGGACACCAACCACAGTCCCCAGCATCCAAACCCATAAATCGAAACTCCAAATAAGGATGCACGAAGGACCACTGCACGGCACAAACACATGTAGATCCACACAAAAGAAGCCAGCAGCTGTAGGTATCAACAACAATAGTTTAATACATGAAACCCGAGGGAAAAATCCCTCAGATAACAAATATACAGACCGGTTTCGGCTCAACTGAGCCTTCCTCAGTGACACAAATTTTTAATATCAAACATCAGCTCACAAAGCTTTCAAACAGAATAAATATCAGTAAAAGACCAATCACATTACATGATCAGCCTATCATAGTTGCCAAATCACAATTGGTCATTAAGACCAGGTGGAAACATAGCCCCAAGTTTAATTATCCACTTCCTCTCTTTAGAAGTTAACAGTTCATGCCATTGCACTGTTCAAACACAGTTTAAAACACACCACAGCTAATTTTTGTATGTTCTCATTATTGACCACGTGGGGTGAAATGTCGGGATGAAATAAATGGCATGAACTATTAACTTCACAAGGAGAGTGAATGAACTTGAGAATATGTTCCACCTGATGTAATGACAATTGTGTTAATATATTCAAACTGATGATCTTCTGATATTTATTCTGTTTAACTTTAATGACTGTGTTGATATTAAAGAACTGTCACTGAAAATTGAGCAACCGATCTTATATTTATTATCTGATTTTCCCTACAATTTCATGTATTGACCTACAACTGCTGGCTTTCTTTAATATTGGATCTGTTGTGTATTCTTCCGACTATGGAGATTTTATTCTTTGGCGCTGATTATTTCGGCTTCATTTCAATTTTCCACGCCTGGAATATTGTACAATGTAAAAGACCATTTTTAACCCGGTGGAAGCGTGCGGATCGCTTGCTTTGTAAAACTGCATTTCAATTCTGTGTGATTACGACTCGCGAAGATGCTGGACGACTGCTGTTCCACATCTGGCGTTCCTGGAGACCCGTTATTGATGCTGTTTATGTTGGCATGATACGTAAACTGGATGATATTTCACAAATGTGAACGGTATAGCTTTGAAGCGACCACGGTTCCCTTACCAATTGATGTTTTCGCAACGGTTTAATGACACTCAAGCCCTATATCGGGATGGTGGCTTCGATATTCCGACCCTTGACTCTTGAACTTTGATTTAAGCATTGGTATTCACTGTTATATTTTTTATATTATGTTACAATTTACGTAATATATTTTTTGTGACATACGGAAAGTGAACTGTTCTTTGGAGTGCGATAAACCAATGAGGTTATTCCATGCATTATTCTGGCTAGCTGAAGTTGCCGACACGGATGCTCCATATGTCACTGCATGAACTAAAATTGGCTGCTACCATTGAAATAGCAGAATGTTATCCGTTTATACAAGTGTCTTGTATATGTTTATATGCATATACTTTTGTGTGTTGGCTGGATGATCTTCCATCTTCTGGTTATGGCATTTTATATATTTCTGACGGATTATTTTGTGTTGGTGTTCTAACTACAATATTACATTTATTTTGTTTCGGCTTGATTGAGGAATGAACATATTGAAATGATTTGCGTCTGAAACGAGGCTCTCTTGGAGTTTTTGTTACATTTGAGTCCATATTACCTTTGCATATGTGACCAATTTTATGCGCTGGTTTTTATTCGCTATATAGAGACTTTTGTATGCTATTCGTAGCAGCAATATTTGACTGCTACTGTCTGCTCGTCAATTACGAACCTTTCAATTTTTGTGCTATGGACTGTGAACTGCTGTTCTTGCATTTCAATATCTGGCCCATCTGTCATGATTTCTATTGTTCGGTTTTATTTGCTATTGACGGACTATTGAAGGTTTTTATTTTACCACGGTGTGGCTTCAGAAGCTTTCGAACTGTTGAATAACTGATGAAGTTTTATGGTGAGCAGATTTTAGTAGTATTGTGGTCGGCTACTGATGAATTGGTAACTTTGCTGGTATTGTTGTTGTATGTTCCAGTGATCGTTACCAGTGAATGCTATGTTTATAGCATATATATATATATGAACTGAATTTTTGTTGTATTCAGGCTGGAATACTAACGTTAAAATATGGCATTATCTGCTTATTCGAGCATCATCGATATGAATGATTTATCGGTACGAACTTATGAAACTCTACATATTCCTTTGATCAATGCGTCAATGAGTGAATGTGACGTGTTTTGACGCAACAAACATCTTGATAATTTAGGACAATGTTTGGCACTCTTAAAGAAGCTTATCCCAACGTCAAAAGCACCCCTTAGAACCACTGATCTCTGATATTGACGATAAACTTATTGGAAGGTGAGGTTTCAGATCAACAGTGACAGTTAAGGACTGTTGATGCGCTGCTGTATGAAACGGAAAGTTCGAAAAGCGAAGCTCGCTATGATACGATTCAACGGTTGGCTTTTATTGTTAGATTTTCTACGAATCCCAACTTCGTCTGACCTCCAGATGAATTGGCGCAAAAGGAAGACAAAATTCTTTTAGGCGAGGACTATGAAGAGGAAACAGCACGGTAACTCCGTTTGATATGTCTGGCGGCTGTTCAAGGTGTTAGCACTACCAAAAGAAGAACCAATCTTCCGGTGCTAGGTGGTCATCGCGAGGACGGAGAACGTTCAGATGTTTTAATGGCATGGGTACCGGAGGCGGCCTGGAAGGGACGCTGGCTAATGGGATGCTTTGGTGGTGTGCTTGTCTTATCTGTTGCGTCTTCTTTTAGTAGAACACCGCTTACGCGAGTTTATTAACAAATAAAGGGGTTATTTGTGCCTGAGCTGACGCTGAACCAATGATTTTTGCGAACAACCGAACTGCTGTTCACTGATAGTGATGACCATGGTCTGATAGTTTAGAGCTGAAATCGGCTTCCATCCTGTCTCCCGGTGGTGTTTTCGAAAGAATGTTGCTATGACCACCGCTATCACTATGAGGGCCTGCGTCTTAACAATTTATCTGGGGTAATGTGAATGCTGAATGACAACTTCAAAAAACAAAAGTGATCCTCCGGTCAGGTAAGTGAAGGCGTGTGAAACTACTGACCAGAATACGTAATTTGAACGAAGAACTTCATGCTCAACCATGCCTTTGAATCAGCTCAATTTACAGCGTGTAGATGATAATTTTAACATCGGCGTGATATCAACGAGCTACTAAGGCTGGCTTTGATGTGTCATCCCTCAAGCAATTTCTTTGCTCTCCCATGCAAAATGTCGGCAATCACAACCATCCGATATCTGAACATGGAGTCAACCGAACCTGCTCAGGCTATCTGACATTTTGTTAAACCTTTGACCAGAATGTATTGAAGCTTCGTGTCCACGGTTGAAGATTATTGGTGACTTTACTATCCCGCCTTGATATTCGTCAGCATTCACGTGAGCGAGCTTCTAACTGCTAACGATTTGGTATCTGTTTATACAAACCGGTTTTAGCGCCTGATTTTGTCTGGTATGTGCTTAACAGCATCTTTATTATCGAATGAACCAACTGCAACGAAACCGAAAGGCTTCTTATGAGTCTTCTTTAAGCACCCATTAACTCTTTGAATTTGTTATGGCGTGTGAGAATCATTATTATGATGCTGTACTGTATCTACGTAGTATGTTAACGTCTGAATGATTGTTGGTGTGTGGAGCTGATAACGATTTCTTGGTATCTTAATAATAACATGTAGTATAGGCCCAGACCAGCTTTATTGAGTCCAATATAATTTTTGGATGTTAATTCGTAAATATGGATAATATCATATTCGAAATTTCTGATCTCTTTCTTTATTGCGTATGCCAGCCGCATCGTCGGAACTATTCTGAAGTCTGTCTGACAGGAAAACGTTCAATCGAGATGTATGTCGAACCGGTGATGTTTGATGACGAATTGCGCGAGATCTCGTTACCGGGACTATACATATGGCCAAACGTGAGCTTCTATTTCGGAGAACTGTTGTGCGTTATAGATCATGATGAACCTTTAACCGCGAGGTCGGGCCCTGCTATGAGCGCCAATACGAACTTTATATTGTTGACCAGGCATTGAACGTTCTTTTAATGGGCTGCACGGTATTCTTGAGAACAGATGTTCGATACTGAAAGGGGCGTGTGGTCAATTTGGTCGTTATAAGTGCTTTCTAAAGTATACTCAATCCCCTTCTTACGAGGCTCCAATGGTGGATGTTTTCGTAACCTGCACAATTTTTGTAACAAAATCGTAATGTTGAACGATCAGTGATATTTGAAGACAATTACGAACTGATTCTGGATGAGTGCTGTTAGTGACCTGCACCTGTTCTGCGTTACATATGAGCGAACATCTGGGCATTCGACAGTGTTTACATCAGCTGGCGTAATGTATGCACTGTTAAACACGATTTAAAACACCACAACTAATTTATGTTCTGTATCGACCGGTAATGTCGGGATAAATAAATGGCATGGTGATGAATAATTAAGCAGGCTATGTTCCACCTGATGTAATAACCGGTGGCTGTTAACGGCAATAGGCTGATCATGTAATGACAGTCTTTACTGATATTTATTCTGTTGCTTTTAATGTGTTGATATTAAAACTGTGTCGCGAAACTCAGTTAATATTATCTGAAAGTTTCAATTTCGGCTATTAAACTATTGTTGTTGATACCAACTACTAACCTTTATTGATGGACCTCATAGAAGCGAACAACTGGTGCCAGAGCCCATGTCCTCAAGCTAAATGCAAAACCGGTGTATAGTCCTCCTTTGTCCAAAACTAAGTGCTTACAAGTACTACATGGGTGGTAACCATTAAGGGTATGGAAGAGTGATAGGGGACCTGGGGACCCAGGTTGATAGCAATCTCTCGTTAGAACTGACCCGCGTGGCCAAAGTGTTTAGAGAGAAACATTTCATATAGCCCACCTAATCATGAAGGGTATTCGCATCTGCATCGGGGAGGTCATCGTGCCTCTTAACTCATCTCTCATCGGGCCCATGGTGGGTACAATGCCCTTGTGGGATGGCTGCCTTATCGAACACCTGCAGCGGCTGGAAGAGACCACAAAGGAGTACTCACCAGGAGGGATCAAAGGGCTCAAACACATGCCATTGGCTGCCGGTTAAAGAAACTGCAGCTCCACTCGGTGGCATACTGCCTGCCAGAGGTGATCTGTGCCTGATGTATGAAAGCGTACCCAACCTGGAATCAATGGACATGCCGGACCTTGGAAAATCAGATCCCATCGGCTACGTGCTCAGGGGCCTGAACCTCGGGACTGATAAATGGGACATGCTGGGTGACAGATTCGCCTGGGCTCCCCTCACTCTTGAGTAGCGCCCACTCAGGTTGGCCAGGGTCCATCGTGACTCTGTTCCAAGAGGGAATCTGATGAGTGGATGGGAGATTGTAGGTTTACCCTGGGTATCACTTTTATGTCACTGTTGAACCCAGAGACACGAGTATACTAACCTTGAAAATGTTATGTCGAAGCTCCACTAACAATGGATTTGGCAGCAGAAGCCAGGCTCTGGCTGGGATTATAAATGCCCTGGGGCAGATAGCCTAGTAGGCCCTATGAACAGAAGAACGAATCACACACCAACTGGTACAACTTTGGTCAATGTGTGGGTAATGTTTGGCAATGTCCACCCAAGTTGGTGAACAGTTAGCAATATGGGACAAGTCTGGTTTAAGTGAATATGGCTGAACAAATGCAACATGCTCGCCAGTTTGCTTTGAACGATATAGCCAGTCTGGTCTGCTCATTGCCGAGCATTTTACAGCGATGATGGGACTCAAACCCATGATACTGTACCATAATTGAAAGTACTGAACCACTACACCATGACGGTATTGCAGTGTTCAGCCAGTATGAAGAATGTTGCCAAGTCACACCAAGCTATCCATTTTCTGAACTGGCATAATCCCTGTTGGTTATGACTGAAGCGAGTCTGGCAGTAAGAACACAACATGACTTTTAAGCTTACACACAGTATAAATGTCAATATTGGTCATGTTCACACACAGCCACAAATGTGGTGGACTTCATATCTGTATATGGAAGAAGGTCACACTGGGCATGCTCACACACTTGGATAAATGAGACATATGTCAACCTTACACCATGGAAGCCTGAACTGGGCATGCTCACACACTTGAGTCATGTCTGAGGTATGGTAGTCAGTCACACACATATCTGGCGGTTGTATGTGTTAAGCCAGAACATCCACGATCCAGCAATCTGCCCTATGCACACAGTTTAAATGACAACAGACACATATATTAATATGCAGGTTGTGTGATCAAACATGTTACACAGATACAAAAATTGTTCATAGAAACTGGGAAAACTCTGACGTAGAACCTGGAAACAGTAGCAGCAACAAATATTGTATATCCTGAACATAAACATGAGTTACGGGGTCAGGGTAGGCTGTCTGCCCTAGGGAATTCATAAGCCTAGGCCAGAGTGTGTTGGCGTCAGCCTCCCCAGTGAGAGTAGCCCTACTGTACCTCTGTAAGAGTGGAGTGCAGAAGGCACCAGCACAGGCTAGTTTGATGTGCCTCTGTCAAGCGGGGACTGGTGGAGATCCCAGGGGTGGTGCAATTTCCATCATGGGCTGGATTTTTGCTGGAAGTGGGCTGGCGGGGGCTATGTCTAACTTTAATTGCAGGATTCAATTCCAGGTGGGGAGCCTCTAGGTAATGAATCTGTCCTGCAGCATGTCCTATTTATTTTTATGCTGGGTTTAAGTCCTGGGTGTGTAGCTCTAAGGGGTCTTGGAATGTTATGGTGGAGCATGTCCATTACTTCTGGGTTTGGAAATGGCTGTGTCGTCAGGCACAGATTACTCTGGTGGTGGTAGTTAAGCAACTGGTGGGAGCTGGAGATCCTTTGGTTGGGCTGCATAGGACATCTGTGTGTAGCCCATGATTCTCTTAGGGGAGGTACTGTTGTGTTCACTGTAGTTGCATGGGTGTTGGGTGGAGTACACCCCAAAGGGGCATTGCAGTAAAACATGGAGCTGATGACTGACTAGTGAGGGTCCACAGTGACCTCCCATGATCTACAGCCACCAAACACCCATGTGTAAGAAGGAGGGCTATATAAAGGTCTTAACAATGACTCTGTCAATGTGATTAGCAAAGGAGAGGTTATGATCTATCTGGGTCTGTGGGATATTGCTCTGTTATGTAGTAGCTTCCCTCCTTCTGTTGTACAGCTTATATATAAGACAGGGTCAACCAGACAGGTCTCCCTGTTTGGAAAGAGTCATGGTTTATGTGGGATATTAGCATGATTAATGCATACCTGCAGGTGCTCATACAATGCGTTTGTAAAGGATTCTGCAGATTGGCTGTATTAACCTCCAGCCGCGGTGCTTTGAAATTATTCCACCCCAGGGGTGTAAGTATGCAATCCTCTCTGTGAAGGAAGGGCCTTTTTGAGACTGGGATAACACACTTGCTAAAGATGTACATTCTTCTTTGGAAGAGACTGATGATGTCAGAGCCCTATAAATGCAACGGGGAGAGGAAATCATCCAGTAATGCAAATATGGCAGCTGTGCTAATGCGTCTCTCTCAAGTGTCATAACATAGTTAGGTGAGGTTTGAATCCTGCAAATGCCATGTGTCATTTTGTCACACAGTTGTGAATGTTTTGCTTTTGTGTATGACATATTATTATAACAGTAATTTCCAATGCACACATCAGGTATGTGTTTACCACATACAGATATGCCTGTGACCTTTAATGGTTCTATGTGTGAAGCCTGCCCCATATGAATACAGTTGTTACCTTCCCTTACCATGTGCATGGCTTACAGACCATAGGCCATACATGTATGTTGGTGACATTGCGAGCTACTACGGTGATCTGTGTCCTAGAGCCAACTATGTGACACACACCCATGATAGCTTTGATAGATTAATGTGGGTGAGGTTCATGTCTGGAGTATATGTCAGACATGTTAAAACACAACAAAGTCTGTGGTGATGGCCATCCAGTGTAGGTGTATGGCAACTGTGCCGATATGCATACAGACACCTTCTTGCTTAGGTGATACACCGAGGGACTGCAGAGTACCTTTGGAAATGTGAATATCCTGGGACAGATAAGATAACACTTGTCCTGTGTACACACCATTACCCATTCATGATGGGTGCTACCACCCTACATGGTACTGTTGGAGATACTACATGCTGATGACAATGCCACGGTTAGCGTTACAACAAACTACAGCATGGCTTGGACAACAGGTATCTGTCCATATGATACCCTTGTGGTGGTTAGGTGTGTCATGTGTAGAATGCATTGTAGGCCACTGTATGTATTTGCAGTCGTGGATGGACATATCCGTGGTGTGTTGGCGTAATAAGGTGAGACTGCTATATGCCAAAGAGTATTGTTCCCAGGGATGTGTGGGGCTCAGTAAGAATGGCTACTGGTATAGTGTGGTAAAACTTCAGGGGATCACTGACTCCAGGTTCCTACTTCTGTGTATCAGTTGAGGAGACACCATGTAATGATCACTGAATGTCAGGCTATGTAAACTGTGTATACTACCAGAATGCAGACCACTTGTGTGAAACCGTATCACCAACGACACTGTCAAAACCATGTCATGTCCATGCTAACCATGTTCTGAAATGTACACCTGCAAATTGGTGATCAACATCACACATGTACATCCACACCCCAACACATGCAGGCACGGAATTTTTTACCTAGCAATACATGTGGCACATGTGCAGACAATTTTGCTTTGAGATTAACTTGCTCATGTATACAAAGCTGCAATGACAAACATGGTTAATGCATCATGCGTATCGAATATACCCTATTAATATCATTGCACTGTACTGTTAACAACATGATAATATTACTACAGTGCTATGTAGACACCTGTGCATCAGTACCATGCTATCTGTTCCCAGCATCAATGTTACCGGATGGCGGGAGGTGGCACAGTTTCATCATATGCACGAGTTGTGTACTTGGTTTTGCCAAGTCTGCCATTGACACATCAATTGGCAATAATGTGTGTGTGTGTGTATTATTATTGTGTGTGTGTGTGTGTGGTGATGATGATACGATGATGATGTGTGTGTGTGTTAGTGAGGGACAACAGTATAAGATGGGGCAATGTTGCTGCGATGTGTGTGTGTATGTAGCCCTAGGTGTTAGCGCATTATGTGTGTGTGTGTATGCATGCACACAGTTTCTCATGTGGCTGCCATATCACGGGTGTTTGTGGACGACCACAGACTGTACCTGCCAGTTCATACAGATCACTGTCTCTGGCCTGAATACGGTACCTGTGCTTGGCAGGGTTCTACGGACGGTATCGAACTAAGCCAGACTGGGTACTGTCATCAGAAGCAGTGGGTTGTTGACTGGACATGTCCTGCTGGGACTGTCCAGAACCGCGTGCACATGGTCTTCTAGGATGGTCTAATGACAGCACAGAACCAGCATTGCTGGGGCGCAATTTACTGGCACTATGGGGCGGCTATTGGGTTTGTTGTCATCGGCGACAACTGCCAGCGTGATAATGTTGCTGGCATATGTCCACATACGCACCTCAACCATCCTGCACTGTCCTGGCTCCTGGACGTATGGTTGTGGAACAGATCTAATGTGTCCCCAACGTATCAATGACCTGCGGCTGATATTATGGATGGCGGGCCTGGCGTCGCGCGGAGTGTCGTTCATAAGCGGTGCTATGTGCTCTAAGCTCCTCAGACCCTGTCTGGTGTACGTTCCATGCGTTGCCTGTGCCTGCATTACAGCCGGAACATAGCTGATGTTGAAGACCTCTGTGGGCATGTCTGACAGGGCAGTCACGACTGGATGTTCCCGAGAACCCCTGGACATCTGCCTGTGTGGGTACCTGTCGGGAATCTGGCCATGGCTGCTGTGAGGGATGCATGTGCCAATGATCGACACTACCCTGTTCAATGCCCACTGTATGCTGTCCCTCAGCTAGGGACATTGGTGACAATGGATGTATCGACGGAATGACTGTGTGCATTGATGGGGTTGACTGCTAGTAGTGTTGATTGACTGACCAATGACGGGCCCTGTCACACCTCCTGTGCCATTACACATGCTTATCATCATTAGCACTATCCCCAGCGGTGGCTTCAGGTTCCCTGCTGCAATCCACCAGAGCAACATCAGAACCTGTGGGAGAGACCAGAAACACAGTTTACAAATGTGTACACGATATTAGCACACATGCACACAGGTGCACAGGCACACATGCGCACAGGTGCACAGGCACACATGCACACATGCGCACATGCATACAGGCACACATGCACACAGGCACACAGGCACACATGCACAGGCGCTGGCCTGCACACATGCGCACATGCACACAGGCGCACCTGCACACATGCACACAGGCACGCATGCGCACACATGCACACAGGGGCGCACAGGCATGGCCTGAGCACACAGGCACACAT